>NW_016107898.1:390357-429726 GCF_001604975.1 Cebus imitator | reverse complement strand
TTTTTTTTTTTTTTTCCTATGAGAATAATTTTCTTGTCCTGTTATGTAAGAAAGAAACCCTTACTTTCCCAATGGTGCTACTAGGTACTATGTACTAATTAAAGTTCATACATATTTAAACCATTCTCAGAGATTTTCTTTCAAAAAATCAGTTAACTATGTTTGTAAAAGAGCTCCTAAATGGAAAAAATTGAATTGCTTTCATTGGAGCAGGTTAACCTGTATTCACAATACAAATCCAATATTTACTGTATGCCTTTAACCAAGTTACTTAATTGATCTGAGCCTTATTTTTAAAATATTTAAAATAGGCCAAACAAGCCTCATCTTGAAAATTCTTGTATGATTAGAGACAATAAATATAAAAACTTTTAGTGCTTATGCTAGCTAATGTTATGCACCTAATCAATGATCGTTATTACCGGTGATGCTAAAGCATTGATAAAATGTTTCCAATCAATACACTTGAAAGGCTATTGAATGGTGATTTAAAGAGAAGTCATCATATTTGATTGATGTTATAGAGTACCCAAGAGAACTTCAATTTTGTTATTGTAATTGTTTTAATAATACCACCAAATTGATCTGACAATATTGACTAAGGTATTAAAATGATTTTATTTTAACATAAAATTGTTGTCTGTTTCTCATGATGTATGGCCAGAAACTCATGGGTGACTAAGAACATTCTTACCGGGTTTTTGTTTAGTTTTTGCATTTTTTGTTATTCTAAAATAGTCGTTAACATTTCCATCTAAGTACAGACTAATAATCATATCTTTTTAATGACTGAAATGCTTGAGGTTCACGGAGTAATTGTTCAGAGACTCCATTTCATTATATAGAGACAGTACAGGTATTTAGGTTGATTTTTCAGTTAAGGATATTGGTACTTTTTTCGTAAATTTCTGATCAGGCTTACTTGATTGTGATTGGTGATCTACCTACAACTCCAGGGAGAATTTGGGCTGATTAAGCGGTTTCTGGTTAATTAGGCTTTACCTGTATTACAGCCCAAGTCCTTAGGCAGGGAGCTTCCCACCCCAGGTTCAGTATAAAATGCCTGGTTGGGAAGGACAGATCCTTTCCTAATGGCCTGGGAGGAGCCAGGATGACTTGGTGCAGTTTTAACGCATGACACAAATAGAAGAATTACTTCTCAGCTCTCCTGTCAGGCAATTTTTTTGGTTCTTTGTTCAGCATAAAATGAAAGGCCCACTGTCGGGGATGGTGTGGTCCATTTAGAATATTCTTTAGTATAATAAAGGGATAATGTAGCTACTTTTGGTAGTGAGTTATTTGTGATCTCTTCTCCTTAGTTCCCCTCTAGATATGAAATAAAATTAGAGTAATGGACATAATTAACTCTGAGTCTCATCTCAGAAGGATAATTTATTACCAGGTTAAAACCTCTTGAACCAGAACTCTAAGTGATTTGTAGTGATTATTACACAACACTTCCACAATTTTGCTGACCTAGTTTTCTTTTTAAAAAAGAAGGAGAGAAACTAAATTATGGAATAAAAATGAGGCTTACCTGTTTCACTGATTGAACTGGTTTTGTCAGCCTATTTTTTTTTTTTTTAAACCACCTTAAACTCATTGCATCCTTAACTCATGGGCTAAGTCAAGGTAATGAAAATTTTCCTAGCACTGGTCTTTGAGGTGGTGTTAGGAATGTCACTGATGAAGCAGGTCAACCAGCTGCAGTATCTGCACCAGCAGGCCACTGGTTCCACTGTGGAACCTGAATCTTTTCTCAAGGAGGCTGTACTCAGGTCAAGAGGTGAAAAGCCAGAAAAGAAATTTAGAAATAATATGAAATTCAGGACAAAACATCCACAACTTACAACATCTCTAATAATAAAATAAAAATTATGTTAGACCTATTAGTTTTCAAAGCATAGTGCTAATTATCCAAGCAAGGCTAAGGTGAGAACACCTTAACAGCCGATAGCAAGTGGAGGGAATTAGAGTAATTTCTGAGAAGTTAAGTAAGAGCAAATATTTAAATGGCAACATGGAACCACTAGTAAGGCCAATCCAAACTACAGAGAGACAAATGGACAGAGAGCTGCAGTGGGTTCTACGCACAGTGAGCCCACTAAAAATGTGCACAGTGAGGATATTACGGAAAAGCATTATGAAGGCAGCATTCTGCTGTCATAGTTTATTCCTGTGCCTTGAAGCCGCCTGGAATGTGTTACAGGAAAAGTGGGGCTGGGTGCAGGATTTCAGTCTTCTGTGGACTTCATCAACTTACAACCGAGGACATTCTGTTACTATTCCGCATGTGCTGCTCCTGCCAATTTCCGCTCACGTCAGGGACAGGTGAGGGTACTCATTCTAATTTCCGTGATTGGAATTGTTTGTATTCCATGTCAATTACTATTTGGAGAACTCTAGAATTAAAAGCTGCAAATTGAAGTCCCTCTTCCCCCTTTAACGTAATTGACTCTAATTATATAACTAATTTGAATTTTATTGCAAAAGTTTTTAGTGTAACTATTCAGAAGAGAATGATTATCAGTGAAGACAGAAAGGGGTAATGATAATAAAAATTCATCAGGGTATCTTAAGCACATTTTTTTTTCAAGCTCCTTTTCTGCAAAAAAAAAAAAAAAAAAAAACCGGAAATAATTCAACAAATCTAGCTTCTATTTCTTGCTCTTCACAGGATGCTAATGTCCTAACAGGAGTTGGAAGGGAAATAGGATAACTGGAGTCCACGTTCCTAAATGTGCTTCCATTTCTATTTCTTGTCAGCTTTGCCCTATTTCAGAGGTGAAGACAATTCTTTGCTTAAATCGCTTTCCATTCAGATCAATAGCAAACTGATAAGCAGGTGCCCCAGAGGCCTTGAATACAGGAATGACTGCTGACAAATCAAGATCTCCAGCTTAATGACCCGCTGGGTTAAACGTACGGAGATTCTGATCTATCCTGGCACATAGAGTCTTTTTTTTTTTAAATTTATTTATTTTACTTTAGGTGCACACTATATCTGGGAGTTTTTAACACCAAAGTGAAAGATTTACTTTGAACCACATGGGGAGCACACAGACATAGACTGTACCAACGAACCATCTGCATAATTATTTTGCTCAAATCTTTTGCAGACAGAACACTGCAGCCTCAGTGGCGCCCTTTCCTTAGAGAGGTGCCAGGGATGTGCTCCCCAGACAGGCGGTGCTTGAGGACGGAGCCCTGATGTCACATACCACCTGTGTGCTGTTCAGAGGGTCTGCCAGCCTGTCCCCAGGGAATCCTGCCCTGCGTTTTGCAATCCTCACACTGAGAGTGAGTAAGGAGCCCTTTTCTGTCTTTGCAGTGGAGACACAGATTATTTTATATATCCCTTAGTGGTAAACGTCTGAACCACCATTCCTCCAAGGAATTGTTTAATGCACACTACCAAAATGTATTTTCTCATCCTTTGTATGATACCTATTATGTTATTCTCACCTGAAATATGTATTTTGCCTAAAATAAAGTATTGCTTTATTCTTATAAGCTCTGACATTTTCACTAGGAAAAGAAACTTTTTTTTTTAACTTAGTAGCCTAATCTTTTATTACCCTGACAGTCATAAAAAAAAAAGTAACATTTATTTCTCAGATCATCCATATAAATATTTTGGGCAAATGAATATTTTGTGACATGCATCTAGAAACATTTGCCCAGGTATATTTGGTTTCTATTTGTTTCCCCAAATGTATAAAAATATTTTAGTGAAGTGATCCTAATCACTTTCATATAACCACTGATATACAAACCTTCGGACAGCATTTATCAAGTGTTTATTCAGAGATTTTTTTCCTAATGCTTTTTACAGCGTTTTATGTCTCTTGCTTATAGGTGACAAGGACAGCAAATCAGGTCTAGCAAGCAGTTTGCCATGATTGAGATCTTTTGTAGTTGAAAAAAAAAAACTAATAAAAAACAAAAAAATTAGGAAGGCGTTTTAGACATCATGCAATTTTGAAACCCGTCATTCTATTTTTACTTCGATGATTTTGTTGGCAGTTAGGCAAGTCCTATGCATATGTGTTTACACACACATCATGCCAACGTCTTGGTCTGACAGGATCCTTAAGCTTTTCTTGCTTTCTTTTTCTTTTCGGCAATCAAAACTGAAGTTTCTCTAAAGTTATTGAAGCAGGGTCTCTGAGTAAGGATCTTTTCCAAAATATATACCCAATTTAAAAAATTTCATTCGTGTTTACATTAATACAAAGGAAAAGTTTCGATTACTGAAAATATTTGAAAACTACCATTCTGAGGCAAGGCCTTTCAATACACACGGTGCAGTTAAACAGAAAGGGCCCATGAAGCATTCGGCCCTCACCAAAACCTCTGCACAACTTGGAGAGTGTCCAACCAGGACATGTGCTTTCTCATCTGATTCTTAGATTCCTTATTAGTAAAATACATACACTATTTCTTGTTTATCAGAAACACTGGCCAACTCAAGCTGGTGAAATACCATGTCATGCCACATAGAAGGCACTCTGTGATGGGCACCTCTTTTTCTGATCATTTCACCACGAATTAAGGACCACTCATATGTAAGCCTTTCTCAGGATGTAACACAACAACGTGGAAAAAACTGGCTTGAGAGCTCCTTGCTTAACAGAAGGCTCAGCTGCCCAATGACAAATGCACTGTGGGACATGAATCAGGCTTTGGTGAATTTATCTCATTTTATGCCAGGAGAGATCATTAAAAAACCCATGTCATATAAAGAAGAAAAAAGATAAGGTTAAGTACAATAACATTAACACTTCTTTAGAAACTGAATTTAAAGCAGAACTTCCATGACTGTGAAATGTAACCAGGAGCACCATCATGAGGAAGGATGGCAAGGAAGGACACCGGTCTCTGTTGGAGAAGTCAGCTTCACGTTCAGGGACTTCTTAGAATTCGTTCTGATGAGCAGGACTCCTTCATAGCATTAGGTGAAGAGTGGGGACATTGTACTTTGATTGTGTGTCTTTTATTTCCAGAGAAGAGTGTTTTTTTTTTTTTTTGTATTTAAAATAAGTAAAGATATATTTCCTTGAAATGAGCATAATTCAGAAAATAAGGCACTGGATTTATACTTAAATCATGGTCTGGGGCCTAAAATGCTTGCTCAAATATTGTGGCTCCAGTGTGTTTGAGGGTGTGTATGATTGAGCATGTGTGTGTGTTTCAGCCTGTGTGTTTTAGTGTGTGTGTGTGTGTGTGTGTGTGTGTGTGTGTGAGCCTGTGTGTTTTTTGTGTGTTTGAGCAGGTGTGCGTTTAAGTGTGTGTATGTTTCAGTAGGCATGTGTTTGAGCTTGTGTGTTTGAGTGTGTGTCTGTTTGAACAGGCGTGTGTTTAAGCCTGTGTGAGCATGTGTGTTTCCACTGCCTTCCTTTTTCCTGTGTGTTTGAGTGTGTGTGTGTTTAAGCCCATGTGTGTTTGAGCATGTGTGCACTGGGGGTGGTTCCCTGAGTTTACAATCCCTCATTGGCTTATACTGTTACACAAAGAAGAAACAGCAGGTTTTGTTTGTTTGTTTGTTTGCTTATTTCCTATTTATTCCAGGCAACTGTGTCTAGTTTTCCCTCTGTCGTTGCTGGACTCTGCTGACACACCAAATGTTCTAGCTGAGGAAGTGAGGTCAGAAGAAATATCCTGAACGCTGGGGCCACCTCTCACCCACTGTTCTTTCTGGTGCTACCATAGCATTTGCTCAAAAAATGTGCCTGAAGTCAGTGAAGGACATCACATATTCCACTTCCAAGGATTTCTATAAACTTATAAAAAAGGACAATATCACAGAATGTAGCAATATATATAGGTGATCTGACTAAATATTGCCCTTTACAAGTTTCTTTACAGTAGGGAAGAATGCACAAGAGCATGTCACGCATCTTTTTGGCTCAGCTCAATCTGAAGAATAATTTAAATTTTCTTTCCTATGACTTTTGTGCTAATATATCCTAAGAGGAGAAATACACCTGAAAACACATGGAGAGCACGGCAGGCGCGGGTGTCGGAATCCACGCAACTTCCACAGTATTCAGCGGAGCTGCTGGCTAAGAGCAACCGTTTCTTTTCTCCATGAACTCCATCTCATTTAAGGCACAGAATAAAGAGTTCCATTGACTTTATACAGGTAATTTTAAGACAAAAATTAAGCAAATAAATGACTGAAAACAAAGCCCCTAAACTGGAACATATGAATTTTAAAATATATTTAAATTGTGACCATTATAATTAAACTGTAATAGGGCTTGATTTTCCAAATCTCAGAGTGCATTTTCTTACCTGATTCTTTATGATGACCTAAAACCAAAAACCCATGAGAATCACATGTGGATCTGGTTGCCCCAGCATAGGTCTGGGAGTTTTTTAATTCAAAGTCAGACAACCTGGGATTGAGTCTTAGCCGTAAGGTTACTGACTATGCAAGCTTGGCTGGCATGTTTAACCCTCTGTTCATCTTTTTCATCATCTGTGGATAAGGGATTAGCAGAACAGTTGAGTCACAATCTGGTAAGATGTGTAAAGAGACTCTGCAAGTGTCACGTGCTCTGCCCATCTCTCTTCCTTTTGCTCTCAACTAGTCCTTAGCCAGACCCTTGAATACATGTCAGACTGACTGGGTTGCTTTTCCATTGCCTTCCTTTTTTTCCCATAAACAAGCACAATGCTGCCATCGCTACCCATCCCTGCACCTTGCACAGATCCGTCTCTCCTGCTGCCATGTGGATTTCAGTACCAATGACAGTGAGTACAGTTCCTCAGGTTCTTTATCTTTCGTGCGCTTCTTGAAAATGAGGGTCAAATGAATGGTCCTGGACCTAGAATCACAGACTTAGGTTGAAACAACAGAACAAACAATACTGTGATTTCATCTAGTCCACCCCTTGTATTTAGGGAGGCATATTGACTCTATCATTAATTCACTGTTATTAAATTAAATTGAATTGAAACTTTGTAAAATGCTTTAGGAACTCACTGCCTTCCCTTGTCAGTGATTTCACTGCTTTCTGACTCAGGAGAGCCGTAACCGAGTGACCATGGTCCCTGCTCATTTACAAACTTACAGAATTTTTTTTTTAAAAAGCACCAGAATGCAGTAAAATCAATGTTTTGTGTACTGTTTAATTATAACACCTAAATGAGCATTTAATGTGCTGTGTTCTCCTACTTATTAATCAAATCAGTATAGATTAGATTATTTCTGGTTTTTGCAGTTAATGAAAATGTCAAAAGAACCTTCAAAGATGAATGAAAATCCTTCCACCTCCTGTGCCGTAGAGAATTCCACTTACCGCTCCGAAACCAAGGATTCTCACAAGACTGTCTTTTCATTCCTCTGACCTTTCAGATAGCCAGTGGCTGCTCTTTTAATTTATACTTTTCCAAGAGGTTGTTATTATACCTCTTATTTTTTTTCTTACCAACCTCTATCATTCCGGTTCTGTGAAGTACCCTGGCATGATTTAATGTCTGACAATGGCCCGTGGAAACATTTTGAGTCAAACTACCATCTTTTCCTCTTTGGCAATCTCCCATTCTTCAGGTTTTAAGCAATAGCTAGTTTTCACATTTTCAGCACCTTAAACATTTAATACTGGAGTAAAAATCCTGATGTGGCTTTTGTTTCTGTCATCACGCATCTGTGGTTAATGAGCATCATTAATGCTGTATTGCGGTAATCTTTATTAAGGAGGTGAAGAAAATTGTGCGGTGCAAACAAGAGTAAAACAATGAAGCAGGAAGCCTCTCCCCACACCTCTCTGTGAAAATGCTGAGAAACCTTATAAGCGAATTAGCCCTTGAACCGTCTCCTCCTCCAGCCCCTCCTACTGTGTTATGGAGAGAGGACAAAAATACTTCCGCTGAGGGCTGTTTCGATACAAAAACTCACCAGCTTCCACGTGGTGTCTTGTCTTATCACTTCTGAGCAGACCTTGGAGTTTGAAAGGGTTTAGGAATTTGCTTAACTTGCCATTTCCTGACATAATGAGGAAATCAATGTATCTTGCCTTTCAAACTGCTTTTGAGTTCCGAATAATTCAACAAGAGTATACCATGATAAGCAGAGATGAAACTGCAAGAATGTGCTCATCAACTCGGAATCAGTGATAACCGGCAGATAAAATGATGTTGATTGAGTAAGGGAGACCCTACAGCATTCTGTATCCAGAGAAACAAACTTAGGCATTTTGTTAAAGGTTGCTTTGGCAATTTTGAGTGATATTCCAGGAAACACAGGTCTGCCCTGATGCAACTAAGACTTTGAGCAGGGTCACCAACGCCTCTCAGATAAACATATGCCCCTTTCCCTGTTTCCATCATCTTCTACTTATTAGAATACTTTAAGGAGGCAAGCTATCTGCTGATAGGATGCAAAAGAACAGAACTCTGTGACCTCCCGGGAGCCTTAAGCCATCTCTCTGCAGCAGGGAAACAAGGGTCTGCAAGTGGAATCAACTGCAGTGTACATATTTAAGGCAAAATAAACACAGCTGGAGAAATCTAACCCATTCCTTCCTTTAAAAATGTGATTGATGTGTTTTCTCAGCCCCAGGCCCCTGCACGGCCCTCCTGGCAGCTTCCAGCCTTTCTCAGGGCTCTCACACCTGCCGCCTCTAAGCTCACACACAGCTCAGACACACCCTTCCCTAACACACTTTCTTCAGAGAGTTTCCATGAATGTCACATTCAGCTTTTTCTACTATGAGTGTCCTTGTTTGGTATAGCACATTTCTCACAATCACTGAACAGTGTGGTTTTCTACAGCGATTAATACGTTGTTATTTATTATTAACAAAGTATCCATGTCATTCAGATTTTCTGAGTTATAGTCTAATCTCTCTCTCTTCCACATTGTATTTAGCAATCATGGCTCTCTAGCATCCTTTTGGCTGTGGCAGTGTGTGTGTGTGTGTGTGTGCACGCACATGTGCACGTGTGTGTGTTCCTGTGTGTGCGTGAGTGTGTGTGCATGTGTGCGTGTGTGTGTGTATACACACTCTACAAAACACCTGACCAATGTTCCTCAAAACAATTAGAGTCATGGAAGACAAGAAAAGTAAAAAAAAAAATTAGGTTATATGTATATTAGATATCTAATATAGAATACGTATTAAATATATAGTTTTTGCTAAATATGTATTACTAAATCTATATAGTATTTAATATAAATATAAATAAAATGTATTTATATAAATAAAAATAAAATATATTTTCTAAATATATATAGTAAAAATATATGTATTTTTACTAAAAGACATAGATTTGGTTATATATACTATATCAGATTATAACTATATGTATATAATATATATATATATATTTTAACTTTTCTTGTCTTCCATGACCTTAATAGTTTTGAGGAGCATTGATCAGGTGTTTTGTAGACTGTCCCCTCCCCTGGGATTTTTCTGATGTTTTTAAACTAAGGTTAGATGTTTCTGGGGAAGAATAGAGTCCAGCATATTCATTAGTCTGCCTGGTGTTGAGTTCTAGTTCCTGAAAGCTGCAGTATGAAAGAATAATCTCCCAGTCCCAGAATTTGGGCGTACAGAAGTCCATAGATGGTAACGTGATCACCACATAAAGGGGAAAGCCGCATCTCAGCACACTCCACACTGACACTGTGGTGGGCAAAGGCCTGGGACGGCCCCAAGCTCCCCACTCCTGGGTCCCGTCCTGTGCAGTCCCCTCTGCTGTATGCAGCCTGAGCTTGTGAATGTCATGGAATGTCACTCTCATGAGTAGGCTGCTGCTCAGCTCATCAAAAGGAAGATTATCCGGGTCTCACAAACCTAACCGGTGAGTCACTGGATGGGACTGCACCCTTCCTGAAAGAGGAACTGAAACCAAGAGGGGTCACATGGAGAAGCCCACTGGCTCGGAGCTGGGTGTCCTCTGAGAGCTGACCCTGGACCATTGCTGAGCCAGGCAGAGGACAGTGGCCTCAGCCCCAGGGCTGAAAGGCAGTGATTCTGCCAATAACCAGCTGAACGTGAATGCGAGCCCCTAGCTCCAGAAAGAAACTGACCAGTGGACACCTTGACTGCAGCCAGGGGAGGCGTGAGCACAGGACCCAGCTCAACCACACCCAGACTTCTGCACAACAGAACTGTGGGAAAGCACATTTGCATGTAGCCTAAGCTTCTGCAATTGTGGTAACCGGTATACAGCAACAGAAAACGAACACAGACATACAGAGGCAACACAGACTCCCCATTTAGGGGAAGCTCTACAGGAAAACTGAAGTGGGGAATTGGATCCACACCATCTGTGTCCTTTGTCACAAGATGACAGATTCACTGGCTAGATTCAAATCCAAGAAAGTAATAAAAAAAAAAAATGATGGGCTCAGGTTGGGTCCAGAAAAATGTCTGTCTTTGCTTTGTTTCCATGTACTTAAAAAATACATAGGGTTTTGTCTATGTTATGTCAAGGTTTTTGAGAGGAGAAATTATTGTCTTTTTTGGTAGCATAATAAAATAAAAGTAAAGCTTTCATTCAGATTTCAGTTTGGAAATCAGGTCAACTGGACTTTGGGTTAGAGTTGCAGTTTGGCTCAGTTTCCTTGGGTGTATTCAATTCCTCAACCATAAAGTTCATTAAAATTCCTAAAAAATGGATTGTCTTTTCTGTGTCTGTGAAGTATCATAAGGGTTGTCTGGCTGTAAGGAGAGAGAAGCCTGAGGAAGGCAGACGTCCTTCCTCTGAGCCATCTGGGGAAGGGGCCCTCGCAAATCTGAGATTTGAGCATGGAGGCCACTGTCATCAGTTCCCATTCCTGGAAACTGCCAGAAAACAAACCTGCTAAGGGCATAGGGAAGGCATCCAGGAGAAGGTGTGGGGAAGGGCAAATGAATATCAGCCTTCCCAGAGGGCACTGGCTGGCTCCCATGGAAGTCAGAACTGCACTGAGTCATCGGGAAGATTGATGACTGACTTAACGCAGTCACATGCTTGCCAAAGACTCAGAGAATTAAAGTTACTCATGCAGCACTTTGCTGAGAAAGTAGTAATTTTATAATTTTAATTCACTTGGTATGTTTTTGACTCAATGTTACTTCAGAAGGGTCATTTATATGATACCAAAGAAAAGTGTACTTTGCAAAAACTCTCTCAAAATAGAGGCACTTTTTACTGGAATGTCAGGGGTCATTTGCAAACGCACTCAGTAAATATACAAGCATTTTGACAAAGAAAACACCTTTGCATTTTCTCGCGTAGATGTAACCTGTGTGGGCATTTCCAAGCTTACAATTAGAGAGATTTGTCACAACATAAATTTCAGGATCTAACTGTGGGTTACTTTCATACTTAATTGTGACCTTATACATGCCCTGTTACTTATCCTAGGAAGTAAAAATAGAACATATATTGCAAAAATAACAAATAGCAGGCATAACTGCAGATATACTCTTGAAATCACTAAACTGTGAAAAGCATTGACAAGCCAATTAAAATAGTTTAGAGACCCAAGAAAACAAGTATAATAATTTTCAGTAGCTTTTTGAACTGTTAGTATCTGTGAGTAACATAATACAGCATATATCAATCAGAAAATTAAAAAGTTTCTGCCTGAACACTTTAGTTGTTTGTATTTCTCACACTATAACTGAAGCAGAAATGATAGTTTCTGACTTACGTAAAATTTTCCACTTCCACAGTTATTGCAATAATCTCATATGAAAAGAAAAACATAGCATATAGGAACATTTTTATTTTCATTAACAATATTATCAATATGAATAGACAGCATCCTGATGAGTTCAATGCTGCAATCTTAACCTGAAGAATAAGAGCATAAACAACATTGGTCCCCCTTTTGGCTTGTGTGGTCTGAGACCTCCCTGAGGCACAATGAGGCATGGTTTTGACAAATTAGGTCATGGAGGAGACGCCTTTCATGGAACGTAAACAAGTGACAGCTAATGATAAATTTATTTGGAAGTTCACACACACACATATGGAAAATAACTGCACCGTGCATATGTTTGTCTCCCTAAGGTTACATCTATTTCCTGCTACATGATATCACACAGGAATTATTAACAACAAGGGTTAACATTAGCCAGATATAAAAACAACTGTCAGTCAGGGTAACCCATGGGCTGCCTTCCACCATCCTTAATCTCACTGCTGCTGTCCTCACATGAGCCACTGGCAGACGGGCAGGCAGTGCACCCGGAGACTCTCTTCCCTAATACTGTCCCTAACACGGTAGTGGGGGCCCAAGGAGGACCTCCCCGTCAATACCAATGGAGTGATCTCCGCACCCACAGCTCGATCCAGAGCCAATCAACATGGTCCATGAGGACTTTCAACTCCTTTAAGAACAGGGTGTGGCAACCAGGTCATTCCCCCATTTATTCAACTGATCATCGATGCATGGCTAGTCCATTCCCAGCACTGCATAAGGCACGGTGGTTTCACAGTTGAGTAAGAAAAAGCTCTTGCTGCACAGAGCTCAGCGACTCCCTGGTCTCAGAGAAAACCTGATCTTGATTATAAAACAGGATTTTAAAAAAGTCTTTTGAAAAGATCTCTGCCCAGAAAAGTCCACTTTGCACTCATAGTAAACCTAGTCCTTATACTTACCATGTGTGAGGTGTGAGCCACTGCGATTACAGGTGTGAGCCACTGTGCCCGGCCCTCCTTCTCTTTGCTTTAAAATTTCCAATTATCCTCTGTGTTCTTAGAAAATTCCATTATCTGCTTTCTTCACTCCTGGTACCTATAGAAATACAATTCAGAGTTGTTTTAAAAACACAATTCAATAACTATTTTCAAGAAGTGTGAGAGATGGTGAATATAGAAATGAGAGTATGTCAGCTAAAACAGTGTCATATTTAGCTCTGCAAAAGAATGAACTAAAGACTGTACAAGAAGCTTTTGTTTCTAATGCCAAATTACTGATGCGTAAATGGCAAAACTGGCATCCATTTCCACAGTCTTTAGTCTGGAAGTTTCTCTATTAAAATTAAAATGTGTATCCACATTATTTGATAATCTACACAGTTACATTTTTTTTTTGCAGCAGGAGCATAACCGTTTTCTATAAGGCCTCCGGGTTTAAATGCTCGATGATGTAATGGCATGTTATTTGACAATCATTGAAAATAAAAAGAGGCTGTAAGCAGGTTGTGGTGTGAATGGCAGAACAGGAAGACCTTCAGAGTGTTTGTGGCCATGGGGACCCCAGCAGTGAAAGGTAAAAGTATAGTGACCAGTGGGGTGTGGTGGCTCTGAACAGTGACAAGAGACACGCAATGCTTTGTTGGAGATCGGAGAGCACCGTGGCTAACGTGGCTGCAAATCTCATCTCCGAGGTAGACACGCAGCCTCTGCTGCTCACTCTGCACCTTCGCAGGCAAAGTGGTCTTCTGCGACGTAGTTTCAGTGTCTACCTTAGGAGGCACTCAGGAGCAGTACTGAAAACTCAACCATTGAGCAGGGCCATTGTATACATTTGGAGAAACGGCATTTTGGAAGAAAAATTAATTATTTTCACCCTCAAGTTAAACTTACGTAAGACTACCTGGAAGTCTGCTATTTGTGTTACACTTTTGTTCTAGACATGGAGAGAGCGCTAAAGATCTTGTATTAAGGCTAAACAGGAGCATTTGAAATACAGTTTCATGGTAGAGAAAAATTTATATTTCTTTTCTCCAGGACTCTGTAGTTATTATGGTATCTACAGCTAATATATTCTCTATTACCTGTAGATAACATGTAGTTAATATCTTACCTATTCTGCAATAGATCACATAATATGAAAGACAGAGGTAATCATCACAGTCTTGGGACACGAAGCAAAGCTGGGAATTACTGACATTGTTGGCTAAGGATAGTTTTCTGACTTTCTGATATTCGAACTCTCCGCTTCTCACCACATAGAAAGCATATGTATTTTTTAAATTGACACCTATCATTTTAATCTCCATGAGGAGTTTAAACCTTCGCTTGCACTGAATCAGTGTGGCTTTAAGCAAAAGTCCATTTATTAAATCTTTTATTAGGCTTTTCATTATGCATGCTTGTAAAGATTTTAATAGAGATGTTAAGTAATGAAATTTTGCAAGTTCCTAAAATCTTCATAAATCTCCATAAATTGACTCTTTATGAGAAATCTGCTTTCATTGTGTCTGCTTTTTATTCATATGCAACCAAAATGTTAATATACTTTAATTAGAGTTAATATGATTTATCTCTTCTCTCATTACGTAAGTTAATTTTCTTCTAAAGAAGTCCTGTTTTCAAATTCTCTCCAGCAGAGTAGAATTAAAGTAATTATAGTTTGGCTCAGGAAATTAGTCATGAAGGTTCATGAATGCAAAATAAATTGGAGTTTCCACAGGACAGATTAGCCATATGCTTTACAGAAGGGAAAAGGAGAGAGGAAATGATTTCTGTTACTCTGTCTCCTGCTGAGGATGTCATCTCTGGGGGAACGGAAGGTGCTTGAGCAGAGCAAGCAGAACTGTCAGTGTTTTTACTGCCTCCAATCCACCAGACCAGCTTAGAAGACACACTTGTAGGGTCCAGCATGAGTCTAGCACTGAACAACCAATGATTCTTAGCTCGACATCTGCTTTTGTAAAGTTTTTGGCTTCATTTGAGTGATGAGGTATAAAAATGGTCTAAGATTTACCAGAACTATTTTTATGATGTTATGTCTATTGTTGAAAGTGTAGAATTTAGGATAATTTTTTTCTAACTGTTTGATGCCATCTCACCTTATCCCTCTTTCTACTCCACCTTTGGAATATTGCAAAACTCTGTTCCCCAAGAAGCTTTCTTTCTTTGTCATCATAAAAATAAAAATTAAACTTACAGTGATATTACCACACATAAAAGAAATTCCTACTAAAACACCTTATAGGCACTAAAATTTGTCCACAGAAAATGGATTTCTTTGGTCCTCAAACTAAGAACCAGAATATATATTTTAATTGGATAATACTATAATAGAAATATCCCTTGTTAATTTAAAAAAGAAAAAGTATTTCTGGAAAGAACTTCTATTATGGATAACATTTTTATCCTGGGCACACAAAGACTGTGGGCAAAAAGAAAGCATTCACAGAAAAATAAACTGATTACAACATAAAGAAAGTAGAAATCCTGAGAGATACAAAGCAAAATTCGTTTTAATACTATACTGCTTAACAGTATTGTCTCATAGGGAAGGTGATTTCCAGTATTTTCTTCCTGTATTTTAATTCCTGTATATAGATGATGATTTTAAATGACTTCCTACATAAGTCATAGCCCCTTACAGCTTTCTGATGTGTAATCAGTGAAAAATCGTGCTGTGAGATCGTCCCCTTGTTCTTTCCCATCGACTGTTTATTGTGAGAATTAAGCCTCTCGAGTGTTAGGGATTGCCGTGTTTGTGAGCACGTATTTGTGAGCTTCTTTAGGTTTAAAATGGATGCTTCTCATACATGGTGAATACTCAGTGATTGATGATAAACTAAGTATTTCACATCATGCTATTTGTCATGCAGATTTTCTTATTAATATTTCTTAATCTACAAGTTCCTGTATGAGAAATTCTGCCTAGTGCTAATCACGTCCCATTATAGAATAAGTTATTAAGCATCTCTAGAATTTAGCGTGTTGAGTATATTCAGAAATGCACTGTTCATTTTCATCTCTAAGATTTTGACATTTACCCCTTGTTTCTTAGAACGTTCATATCAAGAAGGTCATATAGCATTATGCTAAAGATCGTGGGTTGTGGAGTCTGCCTTCGGTTTGCGTTTTGGTTAACGCCCTACTGGATTTGCAGCTGAGAGTATGTGTCATCTAAATTGTATTTTTCATCTACCAAGCGGGTATCATAGTATCTATGTTGCAGGGTTGCTCTGGGCATTTTGTATAAAGTGCCCACTGCAGTGCCTGGGACAGGTCAGGCTCTCGGGATGGCGAATTGTGTCCTCATTCACCCTTTCATTGACAATGTAGACAACATTGCATGGTGACTATGCTGTGGATTTTCCAGTGAGAAGATCTCAATTCAGGTCCAGTTTCTGCCTCTTGATGTCTACGTAAAGCACGCAGCAGCTTCGTCCTGGAAACATAGTACAGGCCATGAAGGGGAGCCAGAGATTTCACTTCAGGTTTTCTAGCAGTTGTGTGAAAAGAAATGGATAAGGTAAATTGTATCCATTTTTAAAAATTTTCACATGATGTATACGTCATCATTCAAAAGTGTAACTCATATAAAATATAATGAATTATTTTCCATATTTTTCTTCACAGTGTTTAAAACCCAGGGTGGGATGGGCATTTTCAGCACATTTTCACTTAGAGCTCGCCGCATTTCAGGGCTCAGACACCATGTGTGGCTCCTGGCTACCGTATTGAAGAGTGTAGACTTCCAAAATCGCCTGGCATCTAGCAAAATTTTGTGAATATTTTATTTCAGAATATGTCCATATATAATAAATATTATAGTATCTACTTATAAAAACAAAAACATTCATGACCAGCCTGGCCAGCATGGCAAAATCCAGTCTTTACTAAAAACACAAAAAGTTAGCCAGGTGTGGTGGTGGGCACCTGTAATCCCAGTTACTTGGGAAACTGAGGCACAGGAATCTCTTGAACCTGGCAGGCAGACACTTCAGTGAGCTGAGACCGTGCCACCGCACTCCAGCCTGGGCGACAGAGTGAGACTTTGTCTCAAAAACAAACAAAGCACCACAAAGACAACAAGGTGAGTAGGTCACGCACTCAGCACAGCGTCTGGCATTCTGTGAACATGCACTATGCTGTTATGTGCTGTTATTGCTTGTCAGAAAACCTGTGGGGCCCCTTGGTTACAAACAGAATAAAGATCCAGTCCAGGCCCTGGCAGAAGCCGATGGTAAACATGGACCTTTAGGAGTTCATTTAGACGTCACTGGGGTGAATGGATGCAAATGTAGCAGCAGGTGACCTGATTTACTCTCTGGGATTCCTTCTCTCTCATGCTGTGAAATCAGGGAGGCCAAAACCCGCAGCCTGTGTTTCTGGGTTCAGGGGCAGCTGGAGTCATGAGGGTTGGGCCAATGGGAGGCACCCACAGAAGTCAGGCAAGTCTGGGAAGCTCCTGGCTACCGTACTGAAGGGTGTAGACTTCCAAAATCGGGGTGGCAGAGGCTTCTCGCGCCTCTTCTGTTTGGACACCATGTCTTGGGGTCACATGGCCGAAGCTCTCTCTGGACAGTAACTTTTCTATGGTTCTGCCTTACAGGCTGCCAGGAACCTCCCATCCCACCCTGGTCTTCTGTCCCTGAGAGTGGTGGTCGTGTGTCAGCTTTGCCAGGCCCTGGGCACCCCCTCAGTCCTTGTGTCTCTCCCTGACCGTGCCCACCACGCCACACAGTCCCTCATCACAGCCTCTGCCTCGGAAACACGTAACCAGCTGGCAGGCTTGCCTTCCTCCTCGCATGCCCGTTGAATGATAGTTATGTCCACACTTCTTCCGAATTCCCAAAGTCTAGCATTTGCGTTTTTTTCTCATCTGGGAGGTTCCCAGCCTTGCATTTAATTTTTGGCTACTCATTTTCACCTCACTCTTGGAAGACAAGGACATTGTCAGTGGGGGTTAAAGTGCGTTAATTCCCCATCTAGAATAAAGCAGGTGTTTCCAAGCCAGCACACTTACTCCTTGGGGGCTGTGTTCTCTCAAGGTAAAGTAAGGAGCATTGGAGTAACGCGCAGCTCAAAGGTTCCACAAGTTCATGATTCTTCGACCTCTACAGTGCAGAGGAGTGACTTAGAGGTAAAACGGTCAACTTGTGAGACGTGAACACACTTCCCAACATTTTCAGACGTGTTCCAAGGCTGTTCCCTAGAGATGCAACCTCTTTTTCTCCACCTTTCAGCTGGAAATTCCAGGGCATGGTCCCTGAAATCCAGCATACCCAATCACACGCTGGTTGAGCTGAAGACTTGGAAGCCTGCCCTGGAATGAGATCTTCACATAAATCCCACTCTCAGATCCCACAAGTCCTTCAGTAACCAACCATTTACCTATTCATGTGTCCTTTTTTTTTTTTTTTTTTTTATTTTTTTTTTTTTTTTTTAACATTTTCCCCCAATGAGTTAGCTATATAGTGACTTGAAAAGATAACTAACCATATTAGTATCCTGTGGCTGCTTCAACAAATTAACACAAATTAAGGGATTAAAACAACAAAAATTTATCCTCTCATTTTCTGGGAGCGGAAGTCCAAAATGGAAGCATTGCTGGACAGCGCTCCTCCTGCACGTCTGGGCAGCACCCTAGCCTGCCTCCGCCGGCTCCTGGGGATCCTGGTGTTCTCTGGTTTGTAGGTGCCTTGCTCCCATCTCTGCCTCCGTCCTCCAGGGCCTCACCCCTGTGTGCTTGTCTTTTATCTTCTTTTTTTATTTTTATTCTATTATTTCTTTATTTTTTTATTGTACTTTAGGTTCTGGGGTACATGTGCAGATCATGCAGCATTGTTGCATAGGTACATACATAACAATGTGGTTTGCTGCCTCCATGCCCCCATCACCTGTATCTGGCATTTCTCCCCATGTTATCCCTCCCCAACCTCCCTAAAAGACATTAGCCCACAGATTAAGCCTCACCTTATGCCCAGGATGAATCTGTCTTCACTTAAGTTACTCTGAAAAGACTCTGTTTCTGAATAAGGTCACATTCACAAATTGTGGGTGAATATTTGAGGGACACTATTCACTGCAGTATAGTTACAAAATTATTTTTATCAGAATATAGTTTCTTCTCAACTTTTTTGCTCCAAATTTTATGAAATTTGAATCTTTCTGAGCTATTCACATATGTTCAATTTATACAAATTTTAGTGTGTCTATTTTTCATTAGTGGCAATCTTTCAGTCTTTTTTTCTGCATGCTCAGGGTATATTAGAATGTTTAATAGCATTTTAAATATCTTGATTTTTCTTCAAGCTAACACATCAAAGATGAGATTTTCCTTTTAGGTTTGTCAGTTAATATCTTCTTTTTCTCCATAGTTTATTTATAGTTCCTAGCTAATATAAGTAATAGGTTTAGTATTTTATAATGACACATGAGCACAGCTTATGAAATAAGATATAAACCATGAAAGCGTAATGTAATATTTTTCTGTGTGTCTTCTAATAACCTGAATCAGGCAGCAGTCTGCTTGAAGATACAACTCACAGTTGAGAAATAATATTTTTAAAGGAGGTTAGTTTCAAGAGAAAATTTAACTAAGTCTACTCTTGGGTTGAACTTGAGAAAAAAAATACAAGAAATCTAATAACAAGTTTGATGATAAGTGGAGTGAACAAAGTGGAGGTTTGTGAGGATTTATTTCTACAAATTGACACCTCATTGAATTGGAAAAACATTTGAAATGATATTAAAAATTTTAAAATATAATGCTACATATTTTTAGATAATTAAATTATACAGTACTATGTATAAGATTATATTTAGTATTATATAGTACATATAAATTAATAGATTATATAATGCTTCATTATATATTACTTAACATATACTAATCTGTATTATATATACTAATATGAATAACAATATACTATTAGTATATGATATAAATATATAAGTATATAAATATGTAAGAATATTTATGTAATATGTATCTAGAGTAGCGTTGCATATTACCACAATTTAGTTAACACTACTACTTATACTAGTTATAGTCATATATTAGAACTAAGAATTACAGTTTATATAATTATATATTATGATATTAATATAATACTAATAGATATTAATAGATAGTAGTATAATACTAACAGATATATTTATACAGATATGTTAATATATCTACATAAAAAACACAATGAATGTATTGGCTAGTGTTACATGCTATAAAAAATAATGAATGAAGCATGGAAATGGGATAGAGACCAACAGAAGAGAAGCTGTGGCTTTATCAATATAGTGGCCAGGTGAGGACCCAGTGTCATTTTCAATATGATGGCCAAGGGAAGCCTCTGTGTCATTTTCAATATGGTGGCCAAGTGAAGACCCTGTGTCATTTTCAACATGCTGGTCGAGTGAAGCCTCATTGTGTAGATAAGAGCTGACCTACAGCAGGAGGGGTGAAGGAGAGATGTCTCAGGGAAGAGCTTTTCAGAAAAGGAAGCGGCAGTCAGCAGGGGGACATGAGTGTTCAGTGACAGGGACGTTAGGTTGTGAGCACGGCCAGGGCATAGCCAAGAATGGGGACAGGCACCTGACACAAGGCAGAGCCCAGAAAGGTCACCTGGCCCCTCCCATGCAGGCCCTTACAGGGAGTTAGGTGGGAAGCCACACAGGGTTTGTGCAGCGGTGTGGACAACTCTCTGCTCCTGTTCTGAAAAGCCGGTGAGAAGTCAGCTGTGGAGCTAGAAGCCCAGCAGGAAGCCTGCCATGAAAACACGGACAGAGGAGAGCGGGGCAGGCATGAGTGTTGGGGCAATGGGAATCATGAGAAGTGGTCCCAGTGTGGATAAGTTCTGATGGTAAAGTCAACGCTATTTGGTGACAAGTTTGAGGATTGCAAAAGATAGAATCCGGAGGAATTCCTGTTGAGAATTAAGAGCATCAGTGAAAATATAGTAAGTCAAGAGCTACATTCTTCCATGGAGACCAACAGATTGTACAAAAAATATGTGAGACGGGCTCACTTGCATAATGCGGGAAGTGGAAGTGACACAGGGACCCCCACAGATGGTGGGAACAGGGGAATAGAGGGTTTGATGACCTAAGATGAAGAGCAGGAGACTGATATTTCTGCTTCTGCTCATGATGGAATAGCAGAGACTCAGCTTCTACCATACACACAGCAGAAAAACACATGAAAAACAGTGAAAAGTTTGGGCGGATTAACTGAACTCTTCTACATTGTTCGTGTTGGTTTTTAGAGGCAGGGGCTCACTGACGCCTAGGCTGGAGTGCAGTGGTGCCATCAGATCTCACTGCAGCCTTGAACTTGTAGGTTGAAGGGATCCTCCTGCCTCAGCCTTTCAGGTCACTGGGACTACCGGCACTCACCACCATGCCTGGCTAATTAAAAAAAAAATTGTACAGACAGGATCTCTCGCCATGTTGCCTAGGGTGATCTTGAACTTTCTGGCTTCAAGTGACCCTCCTGCCTTGGCCTCCTAAAGTGCTGGGATTACAGGTTGTGAGCTACTGTGCCCAGCTTCTACATTTTGATTGTGGTATTTACATAAATTTTATACATTGTCTAAACACATATGAGTATATGCTGCAAAGATTGAATTTTCCTGTGTGCAAATTTTAAAAATGCTAAGTGAAATTATCAATTTCCTGGAAAAATATTAATTCCTCAAATTGACTCAAGGAAGGGCAGGCCTGAATAAAAAATAACTATAGAAGAATTTATGAACGTAAGTCAAAAATACACATCTAACTAAACAGATAAAAGGATATATGCCCAACTGATTATTGACAGAGGTACAAAGTAAATTCAATGAAAGAAAATCTTTTCAGCACATGATACTGGAGCATTGGACGTAATAAAAAAATAACAGAAAAGAACATTGAGCTAAACTTCACACCTTTTACAAAAATCACCTCAAAATGAATCGTGGACTTAAATCTAAGACCTGCAATTATAATGATTTTAGGGAAAAACACACACACAGAAGAAACCTTTGGGACCTCAGGTTATGCAAAGCATGACACCAAAAGCACTATCTATAAAAAAAAGGCTGATAATTTGGACCTCATCAAAATCAAAAGCTTTTTCCCTGAGAAAGACCTTGTGAAAAGAACAAAAAGTCAAGCTATAGACTAGGAGAAAATACTTGCAAAATACGTATTTGACAAAGACCTTCTACCTAAGACTTATGAAGAACTCTAAGAACTCAAAGGTAAAACATACACATTCCAACTAGAAAATGGACAAAAGATGTGAACAGACATTTCACTGAAAACATACACAGATGAAAAATAAGCACATAAAAAGATATTACACACTAGCACTAGAGAAACAAAACTAAAGTAACAATGAGATGTCACTAAAGACCTAATATAATGTCCAAAATTTTTTTAAAAGGTGATGATTTCAAATGCTGGAGGAGATACTGATAAATTGAATCATTCATATATTGCTGATGGGAATGGGGAAGTATACAGGAAGTATGTTGACACTTTCTTCTAAAACTAAACACGTACTTAACATATGACCCAGAAATCCCTCTGATACACTTCTTCCAGAGAAATGGGAACAATGCTCACACTAAATCCTGCACATGAATGCTCATAGCAGCTAGAGAGAGCTAGAAATTGAAAACACCACTAATGTCCTTCAGGGGATGAAGGGTTAAAACCAACTATGGTACAAACACCTTGGGAGGGTCTCAAGGAATTTACACTGAACAAAGAAAATTGATCTCCAAATGTTACATATTGTATGTCTCCATTTATTTATTTATTTTTGTACTTTAAGTTCTGGGGTGCATGTGCACATCATGCAGTTTGGTTACATAGATGTACATGTGCCATGGTGGTGGTTGGCTGCACCCATTGCCTTGTCATCTACTAATTAGGTATTTTTTCTAATGTTATCCCTCCCCAATCCCTCCACCCCCTGCTACTCCTCTCCTAGCACCCTGCCCGCCAGGCCCCAGTGTGGTGTGTGACAGTCCCCTCCCTGTGTCCCTGTGTTCTCATTGTTCAGCACCCACTTATGAGTGAGAACATGTGGTGTTTGTTTTTGTGTTCCTGTGTTAGTTTGCTGGGAATGATGGTTTCTAGTTTCATCCATGTCCCCGCAAAGGACATGAACCCATCCTTTTTCATGGCTGCGTAGTATTCCGTGGTATAATTATTATTTAAAATCACAAAATTATGGAGATGGAGACAGATTAGCGGATGCCAGGGTTAGCAGTGGGGCGGAGGGGTGTGTTACAATGGGAACCTCCTGGTGATGGAGTAGTTCTGTGTGCTCATCGTGGATGTGGTGGCATGAGTCTGCTCATTGAATAGCACTGCATGAGTCTACACACATACCACAAGCCAGTGCATTTAAAAGTAATCAAATCTGAGTAAGCTCCATGGATTCTGTCAATGTCACATTTCTGGTTCTGAGGCTGTGTTACGGTCATGCATGACATCACCATTGCCAGTGGGGGGAAACTGAGTCAACAAGACATGGAATCTCCCTGTGCATTTGTTTTGCAACATTCTGTGAATCTGTAATTATTTCAAAATAAAAAGTTAAAAGAAACCTACTTGTAAACATACACTAACGCATTTTTGGGTGAATATCATCAAACTGCTCTTAATAGCCAACCTAATTCTCATTCTAGAACTTAATCTATATCCAGTCTGCTGGAGTCTGCCTGAATCTGTTGCGATTCTGGGGACTGCCCAATTCGGGAATCATTGCTCAATTAAACCCCTTTAAATTTAATTTGGCTGAAGATTTTCTTCTAACACTTCCTTCTCTGTTTTATGCCAATATATCAGGAACAAATGCTGCCCGAAATTGAGAATGGCTGCCTGGAAGTAATGGAAGACTCCTCATCACAGCCAGCACCCACGTGCAGTGCGCGGTGGCCAGGCAGATCTCAGCTATGCTGTGAAGGACGACCGGATGCTGCAAACGGTGCTTCACAAGCCAGCCGCGACCACAGGCTCAGAGTCAGACCCGGTAAATGTGCAATGCAAAGGCAGCCACCTGTCAGCCCCTTGGAAGTCATTTGCCTGTTACTCATGAGGGAGGGCGTCCCGGGGTGAGCTGTAGACGCAGGGCTGAGCGACCCCTCTGTCCCGCATCCCTGAGGCCACTGGGAGCAGGTGCAGAGGGCATGCCATCTGGAGAGACAGGCATCAGATAATGAATTGGGGACAGCCAAATAGTTCCAGGTCACATTCGGTGTGAGGCCTGCTGGGCCCTGGGACTCAGGTTTCCAGGATTTTGAATCTGAATACCCCAGAGGCCATACGTCTCTCTCCTCTGGCTTTGTCTCCCCCACAGCCCAGCAAGCCCTAGAAATGACGACATGGTCTGCCAGGAGCCTGGACACCTCGTGGCCATTTCAACGCCACAGAGACATCTTGAAAGATCTTGCTGGATTCCTGTGCAATGATTTTTCACTCAGCCGACCACTTACCTCCTAAGAATATTATCAGCACCATTTATCCTCCATCTCTGCCGTATGGCTCTGTGTTAACTGTGGAGAGAATGAAAACAATGCTCAGGTTATTGCTAAACAAGATAAATTGTTATAAATTATAATTTTCCTTTAACACATTTTTAACATTGTGTTAACTGATAAGACACAATGGAAGGAAAAGAAAGGAGCAGTTGCCAAGGAGACAGTAGGTTTTTAAACGAGCCTCGCAATGAATAGGCAGGTAAAATGCAGGAAATCTCGCCGTGAAATTAAGTGCTTTCCCTCTTTCAAAACTGAGGGTACCATGTCCTGCAAAAAAAAAAAAAATGATGAGACCTATTTTCTTATCAGCCTGCACCCCAGGTGAAGCCATGAGAGAAGGTAGAATCTGTCCCTCTTGACCAAACTTTGTAATTCATAATTTCGGCAGTGCCTGCGCAGTAAATTATAGATTTCAACGTATAAATTTCAGTCATTCTCTTATGTTCCAACTTTGCGCTGAGAAAAACACAGAGACACGCAGACCTCAGTCCAGGGCCACTCCCCTCGTCTTCTGCCCTCGGCCCACAGGGGAACCGTCTTCCAGCCTGCGGAGCTGGGCTTCTCGCCACCTGTGAGCCACCTGGCCTTCCTCAAGCTCCTGCAGCCCGGAACACTGAAATATTACGAACTACCCCGAGATGTGTTTTCAGTAAATGAGATTTTAAATGAGACACCTGAGAATTGCCCGGCTGACTTCCTGACACATAACGCGGGTTTTGCCTTCTTCCTTCTTTTTGTCTCTTTCATGTTGAAAATAACGACAGAGCCGCCGGCCCCCATTGGGTCACTCGAGGCCTTTACGGTGATTGATGGTCCAGGGAAGAGAGAGGGCGATGAACTGAGGGAGAAGCGACACTCAGAAAAGGACAGGCAAGAGAGGGAACAGAACAGAACAGTGAGAGCGGAGAAGGCTTTGTGAGAAGGGAGGTGGCAGGCAGGAGGGCCGGCCGGGACAGCTGGGGGGGCGGCCAGGCTGAGCTCCACGTGGAGCCTGAGGCAGCAGCCCCTGTGAGTCTCTGGTGCGCCAGGAACCTTTCTTACTAATGCTGGGAAACTCACAGCAAGCCAGGAAATCAGGAAATAAAAGTGCCATAGGATACATTTAAAAAGGGAAAAAAAAGCTCAGGTAATTAATGTTCTTGCCTAAGTGCAGAGAGTTCCGGTATGGAGACAGAGTCTGGGTCTAATCCAGGACCCGTTCCTTTCTCACCGGCCACTGTCCTTCTTCCTGACTCCTTGGAAAGCCAGTGACCCTCCAACACCCACATGCTGCTCCCCCCGACGCTGAGCCTCCCGCCCAATCACCACTGCTTCCCGCCCTCAGGAACCATCTGCCTGACTGGTTCTGTTTAACCCTGTCTCTCGCCCTGCTTGGATATGAGTTGGGGTCTCAATTGCTACAGAGGAGTCTGACCCAATGTCTCCAAAAATCTCTTTTCGCATCTCCCTGCACCCTGACCTGATCAGATGCCTTTGCTCTACCCACATAGGGCTCCTGGGTTCCCAAATCCGCAATGTCGTGGCTTGACCCCTTTCCTACTCAGAGTCACAGAGCTGAAGGTGGAGTTCAGCTGCATCCCTGCTGCACTTACATGGAGCGTACCTGGGCAGCAGGGGCTGTATCTTTTGCAAATCTTTTAAAACATAAATCACAGAGATCCCAAAGTATAGGAAGCTTGCTCCACTGTCCATGCTGATTTTGATACAGCCAATGAAACTGTCAATGAGCTTACGACACTTAGGGTCCAGAGGCGGGGCCCAGATCTGGGGTTCTGTGTTTTGGTGAAGGGTTTAATAAGATGCTGCGTAAAAACAAACAAGTCAAACCCTCAAGCTTCGGTCACTCCAGGAATAAAGAGCATCCAGCACACAGAGTGCTGGGTCTAGAAGCAAAGGTTGAAAGTTCAGCTACAATGATGGACTTTCAGTGGGTGGAAAATTACTAATTTTGACTCGATCAGTCAGCTGCCAGGTAGAGAACAGAGCGGCGTCCTCTGAGGGCACCCCTCCTGGCTGTGTGATCTACGTAGTACAGATCGAGTCTGACTTTCATCTCCTCTTTCCAGACCACTCAGTAACACTCTTGATCACTCATACACAGGACTCAGGGGAAGAGTGAAGCTACAGAAATATATTTGCTAGACGTCTTGTTGAACTGCTGTGTGAAGTCGTGGATCTGCCTGAGGCGGTGTAGGAAGATACGGATGAGGGAAACAGGGCCCGGAAGTAAACTCTGGGGTACAACAATATTTGAGGGGAACCAGCAGGGCAGGTGGGAAGGGGAAGTTGTTGGTACAGGAAAACGCTGGGTTGTGCCGCACCTTGCCAGCCAGGTGAGTGAAGAGCAGTGGTAAAACCCTGAGCGCAGTGGAGAGCCAAATGGCCTGAGGACCAAAGGCTCATCGTTCTCTTTGGAAGGTGATATGGTTTGGCTCTGTGTCCACACCCAAATCTTACCTTGAATTGTAATAAACCTCACGTGTCCTCGGAGGGACCTGGTGAGAGGTCACTGAATCATGGAGGTGGGTTTTCCCGTGCTGTTCTCGTGGCAGTAAGTCTCATGAGGTCTCATGGTTTTAAAAAGGGGGTTCCCCTGCACACGCTCTCTTGCCTGCCATGATGTAAGAGGTGACTTTGCTCTTCCTTGGGCTTCCACCACGATTGTGAGGCCTCCCAGTCCTGTGGAGCTGTGACTTCATTAAACTCTTTTCCCTTATAAACTATCCAGTCTAGGTTATGTCTTTATTGGCAGCATGAGAGCACACTAATACAGAAGGAAAAAAGCCACTGATGACTCCAAACACAGTGGATTCATAGAATTACCAGTGCAAAAATCTAATTAAGTTGAGGTCAAAGGAAATGGTGAGTGAAGAAGTAGGTTTAGTGGCTACAGAAACCAGATAATTCTTCTTTACAGTTACAATATAAAAGCTATAATCACAGGGGAAACGAGATGTAGATGATATTTTTTGCTTGTGGCAACAGTATGTATAGAATAATGAGTTCTGTCTCTTTCTACATCCAGTCCTGTCTCTCTCTCTCTCTCTCTCTCTCTCTCTCTCTCTCACACACACACACACACACACACACACCCCACCTGAATAATCTAACATGTGCAGACCCTGAGCCCTCATAAGCACCCTGGAGTAGATTTTGAGAGATTTGGACATATTAGAGCTTCTTGTTGGCATAAAGTGAAAGCCTTATCAAACAAATCAGACAGAATCAATTAGAAAATAACTTCTGACCCAAAGCAGAAGTGAAAACAGCACGAATGCAAACACGTGCATATGTATCTACATACAGGACACGGCTCGAATGGGTCACCTGCACGTCATTCTCAGTAGGGCACAATTTAAATACGCTTTCTTGCACCTCAGCTTTTGCTCCTGGCTTCCTTAATAATGGTACTGTGATTGAAAATTTCAATATCTTTGATTTTTACTACTGCTTTCTTTTCTTAATGTTTAATAATTTAACAATGTTCTATTAAGTTCTCTGCTTCTATCTTTCTCTGATGTGACTTTTATCCTTTGTCATTTTTTATTTCATTCATTGTATTTCACTCATCTTCTCTTCTACTCTAGCAGGCCCAGGAAATAAGTTTCCATATTTGATTCAAATTTGTACCGCCAATACTTAGTATAGTAATGATCATTTACTTAGTAGATACATTTTAAAATGTTCTTTCTCTTTCTTGAAAATATTGAAGAAGCAAAACATTATTTTTAAAAGAACCTGTTATATAGAAATATCGAAAGCAGCCTTGATAATTAGACATTCTGTGCTACTGTATTCTTAATATCAAAGCTATTGATAAAATTATGATATAATACCTGATTGACAGTCTCATAGTAGAAGATTCATTTTTGATTAAAAAATATTACTAATCACATTATTCGTTGCAAAACTAATTGTCTATAGAAAGGAATATACACATCTTATGTATTTTGTAATTTTGCTTTGTTCTGATTTTATTTCATTTTTAATAAACCTTATTTTTTATAATTTAAGGTATAAAATATGATGTTATGAGGAAGATGAAGATATTAAAATGGTTACTATTGTGAAGCAAATTAACATATTCATCATCTCCCGTGTTCACCTTTCGTGTCTACGTGGTGAAGCAGCTACAGTGTGTTCATTTATCATGAATTCTGAATAAACACACCAAACGTTCTTACCGAGAACCTTGCTGACTTAATTTAGTGAATTTGAATTAGTAAATGTCTAAATAACAGGTTATTTTGCAAAGCGTTTTACTTTTCTTTAATGTTTCTGAGAAAGAGAAAAATATTTATAAATGTACCTACTATGAAAATGATGTTTACTGTACTAAGTCTTGATGGTAAAATTGATTTGGTTTTATGTGTGAGGCTAGAAAAACACTTTCTTTACTTCCTCAAAGGAAGGGTGCCTTCTTTCTCTATAGGGCGACAGTGGTTTTCTTTTTGCTTCATTTTGGGAAGCCCAGAGCCGAATTTAGAGCCTAATTACGCCAATTGTGTCCAGTTTAGGGTTGGCACATGTGTGACTGTTCCAGAATGTAAACCTTTGCTTTTAAGGCACTTTGAATCAATTCTTAAAAGAGGCAGGTCTGTATGAGCACAAGTAAAGCACGTGTTTAGATTGGACAGTTCCTGTATCTTATGAGATGATTTTCTTGGCTGATAAATGCAAGGCAGACCCACAAGCATCCTAAGCAATTTATGGTCTGACCTTAAAAAGATGCAACTGTTTTACAAGTGTGGATATGCATAGGGAATTAGGAATGACATATGAATTTTTCAGCATCTTCCAAATCCCAAACTCTCTTTATAAAGCGGGAGGAGAGGGTGCTTTGTTTTCTCAGTTTAAAAGCTGTGAATGTGAGCGTGATGCTCGTGATGAATTTCTAAATCTGTTTCCAAACCTATCGGAACAGTAGGACAGAAAGTTCTCGAATTGCCTCTAATTGTTTGAGTTGGCAGATGATGGAGGAACATAATGACACAGCACAGCCGCCGCCTGCCTTTCCAGCGACGTGGGCAGAATTGGGGAGAGGCTTTAGTGAGTGGAATGCCAGCCTGTGGTAATTTAGAGGGAGCATTTCTGTTGGAATGGGGTGCTTTAGTCCTGAAATTTTTACGACAGGTTTCGGAAGGAGCTCATTCAGCATCGCAGGAGACGCCACCCAGGTGTGTCTACCCTCAGAAGTCACTCTATGGCGTTTTTTAAAAAAGTCCATCCATGTTCCCAATCCTGAATTATTAGAGTGTGGTTATTAATGTGTTTAAATAAATCCCATGGCCAGGTCTACAGGGGCATGAAGGGCAAACCGTCGCAAGGAGTGATCTGAGGATCTTCTCCTTGTGAAATCACCCTTACCTCCCTTCTTTGGGAGGTTTCTTTACCCTCAGTGCTTAGTGTTTACACCAGAATGTTAACTCCTTCCTAACAGGGGCCTCTGAGGCTTGACCACTCTCCAGCTCCTCCCAGGGTCAGGAGAGGGCTCGGTTCATAGGAGCCGTCCACTTCTTGTTTGTTAAATTGTTTTCTGTTTTCTGGAAGCTCCTAGTTCAAATACAAACCTGCCATGTGGGAGGGGCAGTTTATCAAACGTGCTAATTTGGTAACTCCTTGGTACCCCCAGGATTGAAGGAAATGTGCCTACGAGAGAGCGGGGCTTCAGGGGCGGAAGTGACCGAGCTTCGTCATGAGAAAGATGAAGAGGAACATGGAAAGAACACTTATCTTACCACACAACAGAGCTGGATCCGACCTCAAAAGTCAGCCTTCCGTATTTCAAGAATCACCTCTTCCTTCTACCTCAGCCTGCTTCTCAAAGTTGTCTAGTTCATTTGCAAATCACATCTGGCGCTCTCCCGTCAACGCTATCTCAGAGCATCACTTTCTAGGTGTGTAGAGAACAGAGGCAGTCGGCCACACAGCCACCCCTGAAAACCTTCTCATTTGCACACAGCTGTCTCAACACGCTTTCAACATGCCATCACATACACAGATGCGTTGTTACTTAGCATAGTTTGTGGGTTTGATTGTCAGCTCGACTCCTAGGAGAAATGTCTCTTCCAAAAGAGACTTAGTACTGCCTCCTCTCACCAGGGAACACGTACCCTTACCTGCCCTAAGAACGGCACAGAAAGTTCATACCCAAAACTCACGTACCGTAGACGAACGGCCAGAATACTCAGCATCCAGCTTTGGGGATAACAAGGTGGATGCAGGTGGCTCTGGAGCAAGACGCGGCCGTCCCAGGGCAGGACCGAGGGAGGCAGCCTGAGGCTGAGCACACGCAGGCGCGGCATGGCAGAGCGGCAGCAGAGGGGAGCAGCCTAGAGTCCAGGCTTCAGCGTGAGGCATGCCTGGTGCGGGGGCCACCTCCTTTATCCATCAGCTGAAGGACGGTAACAGTGACTTAGCATCTTAGAGCTTCAGGTACCATATGTGTGAAATGGTGAGATAATGTTTTCCTTAGAATATCCTTCATAGAGTTAAAGCACGTGAAACAGTCAGCAACCATCACTGACTGAGTGGCTAATATTACTTAAAATTTGGAAGGCTACAGTGAATTGGTGGTGAGGTCATAACCTGGGTTCACACTGAGTCAGCTGTGAGTTACGCTGAGGAGTTTCAGTGTGTTACTCAACTCTTCTTCCTTAAGTCTTTTCAATTTCCTCAACAGCAAAATGAACAATAATCATATTCTGTATTTGAACATGTTATGGAAGAAAAAGTTTTGCAAAGCAGATATAGATGAGGACATATCTGTATCTACATCTACACATTTCTATCTATTGTCTCATCTCTGTAACTGTTATCTCCTGCCATGCATTCATTGCCTGTAATGTAGATGTTCCCCAGTGAATGGTAGCCCTTAATACAAGCATCTTTCCGAAGATTTTTCTGAATTGCAATTTTATTTGAACCTGGCATTTTTTTTTTTTTTTTGAGACAGAGTTTTGTTCTGTCGCCAGGTGCCAGGCTGGAGCACAGTGGCTCAATCTTGGCTCACTGCAATCTCCACCTCCTGGATTTGAACATGGTATTTCTTGTATGTAATGATTTCCTTTTAACCCAATTATCACATATGAGAACATTTAATTCTGAATCTCTCACGTGTGAATTCTATTGATACAAAATGATAGTATTATGAAAAAGATAGAAACTATTTACACTTTTCTGCTCATTCAGAGCATTTAACCAGCTCAAATAATATCAAACTCTATTTCAATTTCATCTGTGTCTGTATGTGATGGAGGACTGGCCCCACTGACCTATCCATTCATTTCAGCCATGCTCATAACTGATCTTGATCTCCATACTTTAATTGGGTCTAATCAATGGCTGAGAAAATTTGCTTCCTCAGCCCTTGGCTTGGCGGGAGGTACCTGCAGGAGGTGAAAGAATGGCAGGTTGGAATCAGTCCAGCAGAACAGAGACAATCTACTTGCTACAGCAGAGAAAAGAAATAAAAACAGAAGCACATAAGACAAAAACAAATTCTAAAAAATAAAAACATGAACACTCTTGTTTTTATAGAAAATAAAATAGCAGCAGGAGGGGAAAAATAGGAAATACAAACAAGTTATCAGAAGGAGAAAAGGCAGCATTGCTGTGATAAATATATCATTACGGCAGGCTACCAAGTGGGAGTGATGCTCATGAGAAAACAGGACTTTGATGCTAAAAAGCAAAACCAAAACAAAAAAAAATAAAATCAAGCTAGTTCTATTCTTTATTTTATTATTTTTTTAAATTTCACAAATAGGAGAACAGAGTCCCCAGGGGCAGTGAGAGAGCCAGCGATGGAGAGGTGAGCGGAAGCGCATTATGTATGCATCTCTCCATGTTTGAAATATCCTTTTGACCAGGGCTTTTCAGAAAGCTTCCTTGATTCCTGTAATTTGTAGCCCATTGCTTAGTCGAGTTGCCCAGATGAACGTAGACCTCAGACAATAGCTCAGTGCAAATAACACATTCGAGAATGAGATCCAGGGAGCGAGGGGGATAGCGTGGGAAGGAGACTCAGGTAATGAGGGAGGGCTAGGACAGGGACGCTCCCCTCTGGGGTGATGCATGACTACGTGCTCACTTCCACAGATGACCTGGCAGGTGCCTCAGGACAGAGCATGCATGAAAGAAGGGTAAAAACACCTCCCGTTTCCTGTTGGTCAGAGAGCTCCTTGGCTGAGCCGCAATTTTAGATCTAAATATAAAACAATCCTCACAGGTGAGCCATGCCTCAGGGTCAAGACAGAGGCCCCGGGGTGGGGGCCGGTTGGCTCAAGGTGAAGGCAGCCTGGTTATCTGTGTGAATAGATAAGCATCCCCGCAGAATTTCATACCACAACCATTATTGGGAAAAAGTGAGGTCGGCAGGCTCTGAGAAAGCCAGGGTGTTACCCAGCAGCGCATTAGCTTGTTCTCATCAGATAATACATATACACACACGTAATGTGTGAGCTTTGAGAGTTCTGACAGAGACTGATCTCTGTACGAAAGCACAAACTTCAAAATACATTTAAATCAAATGAAAATAAGTTGAATTCACTTAAATGGCCAAAATGCCCGCTTTTCATATATATGTATATAAAACTATATAGTAATTTCTCTATGTTAAATTATGATTTTATAGATCATAATTTCTCCTATGTTGCATGGTTTCCTGTTGCTGTTCTAACTGTACACATTTTTGTGTAGTTATGCAATCTTCTCACTAGAATGTAAGTTTATTGAGAGCAAAATTGCAGTGTTCGTAGCAAGCACATTATATGTGCAGGGATTTATGTGCAGCCAGGAGCAGTTCATGTATTTTTGTACTTTTCAATGTCATGAAGATGCTTCATAAGAAACAGACTCTGGGCTGGGTGTGGTGACTCACACCTGTAATCCCAGCACTCTGGGAAGCCGAGGGGGCTAGATCACCTGAGGTAAGGGGTTCGAGACCAGCTTGGCTCACATGGCAAAACCCCGTCTCTACTAAAAATACAAAGAACTAGCTGGGCCTAGTGGGGGGTGCCTATAATCCCAGCTACACAGGAGGCTGAGGCACAAGAATCACTAGAACCCAGGAGGTGGAGGTTGCAGTGAGCCGAGATTGCACCACTGAACTCCAGCCTGGGAGACAGAGCGAGACTCCATCTCAAAAAGAAAAAAAAACAACAGACTCTGAAGCAGTGATTTACTTTGAGGACGTTTGCCAGGGAGTATTCTAAGAAACAAACCTCAACAGGAGGGAGGAAAGCAGACCTAATGAAAGAACAAGTTGAATGTGACAAAGTCAGGTGGCGTGGACCTCCCAAGTTGTCCCGAGACCGCAGGACAGGGTCCCCATTGGATACAACTGCCTTTGTGGGGGGCATGAGCAGAGTAAAACAGCTCCGCTGAGAATTTCTTGGAGAACGACACAAGAGAGAATTGAACAGCCAATGATCTTCACAGTGGGGTGGGCGCTTCCTCACTAGGAAGGGTCAGGGCCGACCCCCGCAACGTGCACTCATGTTGGGCTTCACAGTCTTCTCAATGGAACCTCACTAGGAGATGGACACTGGACTTTAGTCAGTGTTAAGAGGGTTGGAGGAAGCAGTGGGATCTCCGGGAGCCAGGAAACTCATTTCATACAGAAAAAAATAAGGATAAGAAAGTATTGACTTTTGCTATTAAAAGTAATGGCAAAAACTGCAATTACTTTTGCACCAACCCAATAAAACAGTGAGGCGGGCACCACAATGTCTTCCTGTTTCTACCTTAAGGCTGGTTCATAGAAGAATTGGATCTGTCCTATCTCTCTCAATAAGGTAAAAGGACAGTTGTAAAAATGTAATACTCCTGTATCCTATGAGTTTTTAGATACAATATCAAATTAGTAACCCATTAAAAAATTTGAATATACACTATTAATATTGAAAAGTTATACTCTGTGGAAGACATTGTTAAGAGAATAAGGCAAGCCATAGATTTGGATGAAATATTTGCAAAACACTTGTGTGATAGATTTGTATGTAAAATATACAAAGACTTTTAAAACTCAACAGTAAAAAAAAAAAATCAAACTTCAAAACGAGCAAAAAATCTGAACACCTCATCGAAGATGCGGAGTTGGCAAATTGGCGTATAAAAAGATGTTCAACATAATATGTTATTTAGGAAGTACAAATTAAGCAGCAATAGTTCACCGTCCACCTATTGGAATGGCTGGATTGCAAATACTGACAATATGATTGCTGGAGAGGATTCAGAGCAACATAAATTCTCATTAATTTCTGGTGGAAAGGGAAAGAAAATCGTAATTCAGTTTGGAAAACTTTGGCAAATTCGTACAAAGATTAGTTTTACCATTGGTGTAACAAATGCATACCAATCATCTTCCAAGCTTTCATCCAATGGATTGGAAGAAGTATGTTGTCTACACAAAAACCTGCACGCAAATACTTACTGCATCATTATTTAAAATCATCAAAAACTAGAATCAAACAAGATGTCCTTCAATAGGATAATAAATAAACTATGAACTGGAAAATTAAATAGTGGCATAAGAGGAAATACTACACAGGAATAAAAATAAGCCATATGAATACTCTCAAATGCAATTTTTTAAGTGAAAACCACTAGTCTGAAATAGCACTGACACTTTTTGAGTCCCTTGATAGGACTTTTTGGAGAATAATACTAACAGGATGGTGAAAAGATCATCGGTTGTCAGGTTTCTGTGGGATGATTAGTGAACAGGGAAAGCAGGTGGGGTTTGCTCAGGGTGGTGAAACTGCTCTCTGATACTGCAGTGGTAGAGATATGACAGAATGCATCTGTCAAAACTCACATCTTTGGAGCACAAAAAGAAAACCTTAAGTATGCAAAGTTTTAAAGGATATTTAGGCTGTTGGGAGATCTCAGGATAAAAAGCAGAATGTGACAAAAATGTATAACTGCATCATCAAAACAGGAGACCACCTCATGAAGGAAGGTTGCCTGCAAGTGTGGACCTGAATGATTTGGAGATGAGTGGGATGCAAGACCAAAGGCTAAAGGAATTGCCCATAAAAAAATTCTCTGGTGGATTAAATTGTTACCCCAGGAAACGAATTGATAAATTCTGAAACCACTATACTTGTTCACTGGAATCGAACAAAATAAATGAATGGCGGATGATAGGGGCCACTTTTCCCACTGTTGGAGTGAGGAGATTACAGACAAGCAAGGAGAGGCAGCTAGAGTGACCCACGTTGAAACGGACTGGACTTAGAGACATTGCTATAAACGCATGTTTATCTTACTATAGATACAAACAATTATATCCAGAAACATTTATAGATATGTTCATTTACACAGGTTACTCTACACATGTTTCTTTCTTTGTCTGCCAAGAGAATCTAAAAGTAATAATTTCCCAGTAGCAATGAGCGCAGTAAGTTTTAAAATACGATTTCTAATTCCGTTCTGCGCAACACGACTTCTTGGTGAAATGGCTGATTCTAGGACCAGGATAGGAACTGTACAAGACAAGCCTAGAGCATCTGGTGACACCAGAAAGGAGCTAAGTGTTAAACATGCACACACATACACACACGCACAACGATGGGGTGTGTCAAAGCGTCATAAAAGTCAACCAAGAGTCTCCCAATGGGCAAAGCTTGGCCAACTTGAACCACAAAATATATGCATTAGTATTGATTGAATTATAAAGCCAAATATGAAATAAATATCCCTAAGTCCACACTGATATAAATACAAAGATTAAGTAAATAAACAGAGAAGACACAAATCTTCTGTGCAGAAGAATTCCAAATATTATTTGATACTTTGCTGTCAAGGAGGTGAAGTAGAATTACTCGTGGATGTGAACAGTAATTTCTTCTCAAAGAGCTCAGTATTGAAAGGGGGCAAAATGATAACCCTGCAGGGGAAAGCTTGACAAACAAGATCCCTGCCAGGTAATCAAGTTTAACATCAGCAGTGACTTTGTGGTGGTTGTAGGGACACTTCAGATGGTGTCACAAGAGTACTTTATCTCTGCCATCTTCTGACGAAACGCACATAATCTGATCATGAGAAAAGTATCAGCTACATTCTGCAAAATCTAGCCAGGACTACTCAAAATGATCAAGGACTTTCAAAACAAGGAAAGACTAAGAAGGTATTGTAGCCAATTAGAGACTAGGAGACATGACAATTAAAGGGAATGTGATATTTTTCTTGAGATTCTGGAACAGAAAAGAGATATTATATAGAAATCTGAGAAAATCTGGATAATGTGCAGAATTAGGTTAATGAGGCTGTGTCAATACTGGTTCCTTAATTGTGGGAAATCCGTCATGCTAATACGCTCTACCAGTAAGGGAAATGGGTGTAGATTACACAGATGCTTTCTCTTCACAATATTTCTGTAACGAAAACAACTATTCTAAAATAAAACTGTATTTAAAGAAACAAAAATGTTATAGAGCATCATGACTTCATTTGATAAAACATATGTGAGTTACAGCTTTTAATGTGATGAGCAGTTTTAAACAGTACCAACCTGGAAAATAAACTGTTGTGAACCTAAGCTCGCTTCAGCTCACAAATGACTTGGTAATTCCAAATTAGGAATTAGAAATAATGATCCTGCTGAATAGGTAAATCAAACTTTTATTTTTAATTATAAGGTAAAGAGACAGACATGTTTGGTAAAATATGATAGGCCCTTCCTCTGTGAGGCTTGACTTGAACTTTAAGTACTCTTTCTTTGATAGGTAAGATTAATTTCCAGGACAGTGGAAAAAGTACAGCCTAAGATGTGGGAACGGAAGTTAGCATGGTGTGCTTAGAACACAGCAGCTTTGATTGGGGCTAAGTTTACCTGGTTCTGCATAAGTAACATGCACAGCTGAGTTAAGAGAGGAGGGTTGGTGAGCAGACTTTGACAGGCATCATGAGTGAAAATTTTCCTGTAGTGCAATGAGTCATTCAAAGAGAAATAGAGAAATGGGAAATGAACGAGAGCAATTTTAGAATAAGGACATTCATGACAGGATGGTGTGTATGCTTTGAATTAGAATGGGAGACAGAGGCAGAACAAAGCATTCTGAAGGGTTTTCTTTGGCTTTTTAATTGTTCCCAAGCTTTCACCTCCAGCCTCTAAGTGACACCACCTGAGTCGTCTAAAATGCAGTCTTAGAAAGTGAGATGATGAAGCTGTTCAGCTGTGTGGCCATTAGTAAGCCTCACATTCATTACAATATTACAACTACAATTGCTGGTGAAATATGCAAAATCGAAGTTACTCATCATCATTTCAGGAGCAAAAGATTTTATTCCATTTAAGCATTTGGTGACTGTATGCATTTTAAAGACAATTGTCATGAAAAATTACATAAATGATAACAATCAAAAGTCATCAAAATATGCTTTCGAGTATAAGGAAAGTTTTGAAAAAAAGAAAGAAAGGTAAGCGAGACTCCCAGTAAAAGAAAGAAAAAGCAGCTACGTGAGGCAGCCGCGCCAGCCTGCCTGTCTGTGTCCTAATTCTACCTGTCTTTGTTTTGTGAGGTCAGCAGATATTTTTGAATCAATTACAAGCCTGTGCTATTTTATAAAGCAATTATCTTCTGTTGTGTGCAACAAGAGTGAGAGATAATAAAACATTTGAGAAACATATAGAGTTCATAAAAGCAGAGCAAACAGAGAGCAACAAAAAATTATGAGAATGTGAATTAGTCTCATAATACAGAAGAGCTGTAATAAAAGATGTCTGCCATTTATTTCAGTGTTTGCCTTCTTTCACATTGATAATCAGCTGAGACTCAAATTTGTTAGTACTTTCCTGTTATTTTATTGAACTCAGAGCTGAGTTCCATGAATAGAAAGACCTTAATCCAAGAGCGTTAGCAGTGCAGGGGCAAGCTGCTCACCATATCGCAGCTGCCTGAGGCCATGATTTCAGTTGGGACAAAGAAAAACTCCTTTGGATTTTGTTTTTTTAATTCCTGGAGAACTATATGAGCATAGAGAGCTTTGAACATCCGAGGCATATTCTTTGGGAGCCAGAAGGCTGTGTGCACATGCAAGTCTGTGTATGTGCCAAGGAAAGACCTCGGGAGAAGAAGGACTCACACACTCGTCTCTGGCTTACCACGAGGCTCTGGCCAAGCAGTCACCAAAGCAAAAGATGTCTTTTAATCCTTCTGATGCTTGAGGTGTACCTTGCCACACAGATCCTCTTGGCCAAAGGTAGAAGACGAACAATGGAGAAATTTAAGAAAAATTTTCCACCAATCATTGGAGGACTACTTAATTATACTAACCCAGGTGGATTCTAGGAAGTCAGACTTAAAAATAAAAATGACAACTTATGAAAAAAATTAGCCAGAAACAGCCTGCTATCTGTTTAAAAGATAATTGAATAAAGTAACAATTAGACTGTGGTGTTGTTGGAGATATAATGTATAAATACACAACGTGGATGACAAGAGGAGCACTCGAGCAAGGGAGGGGAACAGAGGTATATTAAAGAAGAGTTTCTGTAAACCACCGAAATCAAAGCTAGACTGTATTATGTTAAAATTCTGATTGAGAGCCTGGGTGAAATACAGTAAAAGAAACTATGAGGAAATAAAAAGGTGCACTAGAGAATATGTATTTAGCACAAAAGAAGGCTGTGATCAAGGAATAAAGGAAGAATGCAATAGCAACAACACAATCATTAAGACAAAATAATATTAAAATGGCAAATATAAATTCTATCATGTCAGTAGTTATAGTAAATGCAAATGAGTTAATTACACAAGTAAATGGCAGAAAATGAAAAAAAGAGTAAAATTTTAATCCAGCTATATGTAGTCTATAAAAGATACAGTATAAATTCAAAGAGAGATATAGATTAAAAATAAAAGGATGGAAGTGACACACCATAAACCTGGCAACCGAAAGGTAGCTCTGGGAACTAGCCTAATATTTGGCAAAACAGATATTGAGACAAAGATTATAGAGGTGATAAGGAAGGATTTCATTATCCTTGAGGGTCAGTGTGCCAGAAAATTGTAAGAATTATGAACATGTATTTACTAAGAAAAGGAATCCTGAAATAACTGGAACAAAATGGAAAGAATTTAAAGCACAAATACAAAATCAATAATAATAGAGACTTAAAAACTGAATAATGAATATAATGGGCAGAAAATTAATAAGAATGTAGACTATTTGAACAACATTAAAAAAC
>NW_016107898.1:369722-389572 GCF_001604975.1 Cebus imitator | reverse complement strand
TTTTGTATTTTTAGTAGAGACGGGGTTTCACCATGTTGACCAGGATGGTCTCGATCTCTTGACCTTGTGATCCACCAGCCTCTGCCTCCCAAAGTGCTGGGATTACAGGCTTGAGCCACTGCGCCGGGCGGATTTTTTTAAAGGACAAAATTTAATTAGGCTGACAAGAAAAAATGAAGAAAGACTCATATTTTCATAACCAAGAATGAAAAATGGAACATCACTACAGACATTACAGAAATTTTTTAAAAAATATAACGGTATATTATGAACAGCTCTCTTTAACAAGTTAGGTAACTTCTCAGAAAGGACAAATTCCCAGAAAGACCCAAACTGCTGAAACTGGCTCAAGAAGAAACAGAAAATCTGAATAAATCATAAAAAGTGGAAAGATTGAATTAGTAAATAAGTCATTTTACATATACACTAATCTAAGTTCCAAACAGTTTCAGTGGTAAATTCTACCAAACACACTTTCTCAAACTTTTCCAAATAATAGAAGAGTTGACAGCACTTTTCAACTTATTCTCTGAGGCCAGTATTACTTTATAACCAAAACCCAACTAAAGCCATCACAAGAATGTAATACTTCAGAACAATAGCTCTTAGGATCATTAGATATAAAAATCCTCAAACTGAATCAAACAACATATATTATAAAGGGGTATATACCATGACCAAGTGTAATATGTAAAAAGTTGGTTTGAATTGCAAAAAAATCAATAAACATTTTAGGCAATTTTGCTACAATAAAGCAGTAAATCATAGGATTATCTCAATTCATGCAGAAAAATCATTTGGAAAAATTCATCACTCATTTATGATGAAAACATTCAGCAAACTAGAAATAAAAGGAAACTCTTCAACCTGATAAAAGATATGTTCAAAACACCCACAGCTAACATCATATATAATAGATTAAGATGGGTGCATTTTTTTCTTAAGACAATAAAAAACACAAGATTTTCAGTCTCCCCATTTCAATTAAACATTGTGTAGGAAGTTCTAGGCAGTGAGATTCGGCAAGAAAATAAATAAAACTCATCCAGATTGAAAAGGTAGCAGTAAAACTTTCTCTCTTCTCATATGACATGAACTTATGCAATAAAGCTTCTCAGGAATTCCATAAAAACTATTAGAACTAATAAAGAGTTCAGCAATGCAGCAAGAAACAACATAACTATGCAAATATCTCTGGTATTTTCATACATCAGCAATGAATAATACAAAAATACAATTAAGAAAATGACTTCATTTATAATAGGATTAGAAGAATAAAGTACTTAGAAATAAATTCAGTGCAAGAACTATAAGTCTTGTATACCAAAAACTCAACAACATTGTTCAAAGAAAATAAGTAACATCTCAATAAACAAAATGGCATATCATGCACATGGATAGGAAGACAATACATGCAACTGAAATGATGTACAGATTGAACAAAATCTCTATCTCTAGTTACCTATTTTTCAGAAATTGACAAACTGATATTAAAAAGTATATAGAAAGGCAAGGAACACTAAATAGCCAAAACATTCTTAAAAAAAATTGCGTGACTTGTAATTCTTGAATTTAAAACTTACTACAAAGTCACATTAATTATGACAGTGTTGTACTAGTTAGGGATAGAAATATATATCAATGAATAAATTGAGAATCCAGGAATGAATCCTTACATTAAAGGTCAATTAATTTTTTACCAGGGTACCAAGATGATTTACTGGTAAAAGATGACCTTTCCAACCAATGGTGCTGGGACAACTGAACATTGAAATGCAAAAGAATGACTGTGGACCTCTATCTCACACTGTATACACAGATGAACTCAAAATGGACCACATAGGTAAATATGAGTTGAAATTATAAAACTCCTAGAAGAGAGCATGTAGAGCAAATCTTCCTGTCCTTGGATCAAGTAATTTTTAAAAGACATACTAAAACCACATGTAGCAAAAAAAATCACCCATAAATTAGATGTTACAAAAAAATTAAAAACTTCTTTCTTTTTCTCTACTCCCTTTTATTACACTTAGATTTGACCACCTGGAGCCTCATTATAAACAATACCTTTTTCTTTCAACTGACAATGTTTTCAAATATTTGAATACAGATAGGGTAGTGTGTCTAGACATTGTTTATTCTATCAACTATTGATTTGAAATGATATTTTGAATAGAAATAATATAAACCAAAAATACCATTTTGGTTATTCAGAATCTCTCTGAGAAACTTACTGAGCTGCCTGAGGAGCTGGAGAAGCACCCAGAGCTTGGGGACAATCCGTGCGCCATGGAAGCCGGAGGAAGTGTGGATCATACTCGAGCTCCGTTCCATGTTACAAGCTGAGTTCAACAGGGCAATTTACCTACCCACCCCAAGGAAGAGTTTCTTTTTTTTTTTTTTTGAGACGGAGTTTCGCTCTTGTTACCCAGGCAGGAGTGCAGTGGTGCGATCTCGGCTCACCTCAACCTCCGCCTCCTGGGTTCAGGCAATTCTCCTGCCTCAGCCTCCTGAGTAGCTGGGACTACAGGCTCGCACCACCATGCCCAGCTAATTTTTGTATTTTTAGTAGAGACGGTGTTTCACCATGTTGACCAGGATGGTCTCGATCTCTTGACCTAGTGATCTACCCACATTTGTATAATGTGTAATAGCAAAGGTTAAACCAAACATGCAATATTTTTCAGCACAACACCTGGCCTAGACGATTTGCTCAAAATTTATTAGCCATTAGTATCTCTAAGTTGCTATTTATCAAGAGGGAAACATTTATTGACTTGGTACTATGCAGATTATTTGTATTCATGATTTTTATTGAATCTTAATTTAAAAGTGATTTACTTCTGTCCAGTCTTACTGACCCTCTCCCTGTCTGATCGTTTCTTTCTTTTTTTTTTTTTTCCTTTTTTTTTTAAATTGTACTTTAGGTTCTGGGGTACATGTGCAGATCATGCAGGATTGTGGCATAGGTATACACATGGCAATGTGGTCTGCTGCCTCCATCCCCCTGTCACCTACATCTGGCATTGCTCCCCATGTTATCCCTCCCCGACCCCCCATCCCACTGTCCCTCCCTTGCCTGCCCCTCAGTGAAGCACTTCCACAACGTTCTAGCTGGGATCCTAGGATCTATCCTATTATATTGTCCACATAACTGTCAAAATCTTTCCATAGAAATTTGAAATCATTTTTGTGCTTAAATTCCTTCACTAATTTCCTACTTCTTTCTCTTAGGAAAAAATTCATAACTTCTTCAACCCCGCCTTAATCTCTCGTTGTTTCCCACGCATCACCCCTCTGCAGAGGCCACCCTGGTCCTGCTTCCCTGCAGCTGCCGTGTGGGGCTTCAGCATGCACGTCCCCTCCTCAGGCGCCTCTCCTCCCACAGCCTCCACATGCACGTGGCTCTTTGTTTCTTGCTCCTGAATTACCACCTGGTCCCTGTCAGCAGCTCTTTACAATGGGTTCTAATTACTTCTTTAAAGTACATTTTTCCTGCTCGTCTCCAAGCCCCCATGAAAGCCAAGAATAGTTATGGTTGCATTTCCCACCCAGTCCCCAGGCATCAGCCCAGCCTGGCATTTGTGAAATGGATGAGCACAGTTTTCAAGGCAAGGTGCACTTTATTTCAAAATGCCCATGCTATTCCTATACATGCTTCCCACCGTTAGCATTGCACAGCCAAAAACCGGTTCACTTCAGATAGAGAGTAGAGAGTATTTTCCTTTTGATTTCAAAAGAGGGTATCATGAAATATATAAAGAAATTGAACATCGATATGCAGAGATCTAAAGCAGCATCTGTAAAAAATTATAATGAGAAAATCAGACTATTTCAGGAGAGAGTGATTGAGGAAATACATTCAACCATATTTCCAATTTTTTGCTGCTAAGTAAAATGACATTTTAACAAGTATATTTGTTCTCCTTCCCTCGGCAGCTGTGTGTGACCCCCGTTGAAGTCGAATGAAATGTGTGGACTACCTGTTGGTACAGGTGGAAGGTTGCTTTCTGTTTTTCTTTTGTGATTGGCTCTTCCTTTCACACCTCCTGATCATTTGGCAGTTGACTTCCCATTCAAAAGGGCTTCCTCTGCGGGGTTTCCGACTGCTCAGCACCTCCTGGCTTGTGAGTTTGTCTCTGTTTCTTCCCTGATCCTGCAGGTGCATTAGCAAGACAGCTGCAGCACTCACGCCTGACTCTGGTGTATAACAAAGCTGTCTTGTGCCCCTGTGCTGCCCACACGGGAGCCAACGTGCCAACTTTTTATCGTTTCTTACCTGAACATACTTCTCCTGGCAACTACTTTTCCCTCCATTCTGCAACAAGGAGAGAGAAACGCTCTCCCTGTTTTATTTTATTTTAACAAATTTTGCACTGTTTTGTGCGTTTGTTGGACCATTAGAGGAAAATAAGTTGGAAAGAAACAGCTGGGAATAAGAAGTAAATATCAAAGATGAAGGCTGGAAATATATTTGAATTACTTTCGGTGACATTTCAGACTTGCGGTTTTTAAACGTAACAAAATTACACATAGAATTTTTGAGGGACAAAACAGTATGGTGGTTAAGAGAATTAGTGCTGTCATGGTGCAGGGGTTCACGTCTGTGCTCTGCGATTCACCACCCGTGTGACCTGGGCCAGTTGCTCAATTTCTCTGGAACTTCCCTTGTCCTTTTTCTCTCTGAGTTTCTGACTCTCTTCTTTTTCTGAGAAAGTGTTGGTTTTAAGTGAATTTTTGTAAAAGGCTGTAGGGAGCTGGCAGTAGGTATGGCAATGCTTGATCTCTGAGAGTGCTGTAGCAAAATGATACAGAGCCAGTGAACTCATGTCACGGGTAAGAAAGTCTGTTGTCTTGGGCCCCAGAGAAGCCACCCGGAGTGGAGGCACAGTGTTAAGAACACATGTTTAGCCTTACTAAGAATTTGAAGTCACAGCTTAATATAATTATTTAATGTTGGATGAATTGTTTAATTTCTAAAAGTCTCGGGATTTTTTCTTCTCTAAAATGAGGATAATGATATAGTTATTGTAAAAAAGTAATAGATAGACTGGCAATATAATAGATACTTATGTAATAAGAGACATTTCTTTCTCTCTTAATTATATATAAAATTGACTCGTGAACAACATGGGTTTGAACTGTGAGGGTCCACTTACACATTTTTTGTGATGAAATTTACCCTGAGTGTGCCTGCCTCTCCTGCTTCCCCTTCCACCCCCTCCACCTCCGCCACATCTGAAACAGAAAAACCAAACTCTCCTTTTCCTCCCCTGCCTGCTCCACGTGATGGCAAGAAGGAGACTTCCATGAGGTTTCACCACCAGTTAATGAATAGCAAATATATTTTCTCTTCCTTATGTTTTTCTTAATTACCTTTTCTTTTCTCTAGCTTACCGTATTGTAAGAATTACTGCATAGGACACATTTAATACACAACACATGTTAGTCAACTGTTAATGTTAGCAGTAGCATAAACAGTAGCTGTTTGTAGTTCGGTTTGGGGGACCCCTGTGATATGTTCAGACCTTTGACTGGGCGGAGGATTGGCGCGGTGCCCCTGACACCCAGGTTGTTCAAGGGCCAACTGCACTTAAATAGAATTTTAAGTCTCACTCATAATCCAAAGCCCTTCGTATCCACATAGTCTTCTCAGACTGTTTCAACCACAGTTATCTCACCCATTTGTAAAGTCAAAGTTCTCAGCTGTGTAAGACATTTCAAAGTAAACAGGTTTTCCATTTACGACACGTGTGAGCTTGGAAAACTTTCTTCACTTTCCTTTTCTGAACTGCCAAGTGGGACTGATAATCGTGTGATTCTGTTAGGACTCCGGTGAGGATTAAATGGGTGGTAAGTGTCGGGCACCGGCACTGTGCCTGGACATGGAGAATCATGTCACTGCTCTTATCAGCTGCACCCACCCTCCATATTCCATATTCTCTTACTTTGTGTAACTCTTACAACGTCTGTCCAGGTTTCATACAGGTCAGTGTTATTTTCCAACTACATCGTGGACTTCTTCAGAAGAGTCCTGTTTTCACAATTAATTAATTAGTTAACATAATAAAAGGGCGGAAGGCAAAGGACAGTATCTGGACATAGATTCTGGCAGGGAGAAAGACACCGGTGCTGTGCTGGGGCTGGCTCTCGCCCGGCACCTGAATGTGAACACAGATGTAAAATTCCAAGATTTCAAGCCAGTTGATGCCAAGTGAGTAACTCTAGCTTTCTCATGGTGAGGGTATTTATGGCATGAAAACAGACACTAGCTACAAACCCGGCTTCCACCACCCCATACTGTAAAACACTTCCCAGATACAATATTGAGTATGCATGCCTTGACGGAATGGCCAGAATGGCAGTGGAGACCATACTGAAATTATAGTCTCCATAGGAAATACAAATATATTATTTTCTTAATGACTGTAATATTTAAAGTGAATACATTGGCCGGGCACGGTGGCTCACACCTGTAATCCCAGCACTTTGGGGGGCTGAGGCAGCCAGATCACCTGAGGTCAGGAATTTGAGACTAGCCTGGACAAGGTGGTGAAACCCCATTTCTACTAAAAATACAAAAATTAGCTTGGCGTAGTGGCGGGTGCCTGTAATCCCAGCTACTTGGGAGGCTGAGGCAGGAGCATCGCTTGAACCTGGAAGGTGGAGGTTGCAATGAGCCGAGATCATGCCACTGCACTCCAGCCTGGGCAAAAAGAGCAGAACTCCATTTCAAAAAATAATTTTAAAAAGTGAATATATACTGATTTTATATTTATAGATGTATACATAGGGAATAGATAATCACTGTACCTTTTAATATTTGCCGTATTATAACCGAATAATTGCTTCAGAACAGAATGGCTAGTAGAGATATAAAAGTGAAAAAAATCAATGCATTATAGTTGTGTACAAAACTGAAAATATCATTCTGAAAAATCACAATTGTTTTTGACCTTCTGTTCACTCCATCTTATCAAATACTTTTTTAAATGGCTTACTAAAGCTACAAGACAGTAAATGCACTTTATATGATGTACAAGACATCCTTTCACATGGCTTCACACTGGAGATATTAGTCTTATTGTTTGGTGTCAATATAGGAAGGTAAATTTGAAGAGTCCTTTCATGTCTTAAGCCTGCTGTCATGAATTACAATGATAAATGCGTCTATTAGAGAAGTGCCCCAGATGTTGTTAAATAAAACAAACAAAACAGGAATCATGTCCTCCATCATCAATGTGGGGGGCATATTTTCCCAATATCCCCCCCTGCCATGTTCCCTTTATCCCTGCATGGAGCTTGCATACCACCCTGCACAAGACTTTAAAATTTTCTTATTCAAAACCCCCTTTTTTTTCTGGGTTGTGATTTTTGGTTAAACCCTGTGCTTTGAGTGTGTACTAGAGCCAGAGGCGAGATCCTCTCCCTCCTCCTCTTGCCTGGGGCAGCAGTGCAGTGGAAGATGTGCCTGCAGGGAGGGAATGTGGACCGCCCGTGGCACCATCACTGTGGACTCAGCACCTGCCACCGTCCACAGGAGAAAGGCTCCGTGTCAGGGCTGGGAGGAGCAGATGCTGCTCCCCACAGAGTCGGTTCTCCGCTGGCTTTCACTGCAGGCAGCCCCTAAATTATGTTGAAGCCCCTAAATTAAGTTGAATTGTCCGGGGTTCTGTCAAGCTTTGCATACACCCCGCTTAGATCTAAACTTATAAGAAGGAACGGATAGGGTTTTAAATTTGGGGTTGAATGCAGTAATAGACAATTAAATGAAATAATGACTACAATTATGCCAGTAGAAATAAGAATAAATATGGTTCTCTAAGCCTGTCTAAAAACCATCTGTCTTTGTTGGGCATGTAACCTTCTTCTGTTTATCATCTATAGTTGTTTAAAACCCTGACTGTGTAAAGTCTGCTGTTGATTTTTAGAAAACGAACGAGTTGTCCATTTTTCGTAGACTTGCAAATAATTTTTCCCAGTGGAGAATATGATTTCCGAAGTTTTGCTGCTACTGCTCTGCAGTGTGTGAACTCGTTTTCTTTCTGTCTAATTTAACAAGCGCATTTCATCACTCTTATTTGGTAACTTACTAGGGGCAGATCCGTTTCTCATGTTCTCCTGGGAACCAGCTTTCCATCCTGCTGGGCTACCCCATAGCTGCCCCATAAATCTTTAACATATGTTCGTTATAAATTCCTTTGAGGGTTCTGTTCTTCTAGTTTTGAAAATTACACATAGACAAAGCAACGTATAGAATATGCTACTTTTTAAAATACATTTTAGCCATTAATCAAGTTTGCACCCTTGGGAAAATAAATATTTTACCTAATTTTTACACAATAGACTATGGGGGCTTATTTAAGATCTGAGGGTGGTTGTGATTTAAAAGATTTATGCACAGAGAAAACGGAGACACAATTTTCAGTTGAGTCTTCCATTTTGGAGAAACACTCCCAGGAAGACTGGCTTCTAATCTCCAGTAGTTTACTCTATCACTCAAACATTTTAAACCTTTGTACCATGGCACCATTTTTTTTTTGGTATTTACAATGAATGTTAGTTCTCTCCCATTCTATTTTTATTTCCTTACAGAGTCAATAAAGCAAAAAGTAGAGGCTTATTAAGTCAGCTCAATAGCATTAGCCCCCAGGAAATCAAGCAGGTCAAAGTGCTATAAATTCTGGCCTTTTACATGGCGTGAGTACCATGAAGACAAATGAGGACGCAAACACATGACGCCAAAGGAAGAAAAGGGCACATTTCACTCTGAGTGTTTGTTCTACAGTAGTATAGCTTATTTTTTAAAACTGTGACTAAAGTAACATTTCATTACCTGTGAGCAAATGCTTTATACTACACCTTTAGCCATTTCTCCCATATAAATAACAAAACTGTCAATGCCAGAATATTGACACAAGCTTCATAACACGGGACAGTCTTTCTGGCAACTTAAAAAAGGAACAATAAAAGCTCCAGACATTAAATTGATTTTTGATGCATTTACACGTCACATGTTAGAAAAAACGCTCAAAATAATCTCTGAAAATCCTCCGTTTGTTCTTATATACATTTGTAGACGCTAACGTGTTTTCTAACTATTTACAGCTCTTTCATGCCCGTCTCTCCAATTCTAGCAGGTAATGCATGTGATCTTGTTTTTTCTTTAACATTGTGATTTTGTGAAGCAGAATGAAAGGACTCCAGCTTTCTTTTTCCGTCTTGTGCACCCTAGAAGGAACAGAGTTTGGAAGATCACAGAAGAAAAATGAAGGTAAAAGTGCTTCCAGTTACTTGGGAGGCTGAGGCAGGAAAATCGCTTGGACCTGGGAGGTGGAGTGAGTGGAGATCCTGCCTCTGCGCTCCAGCCTGGGTGACACAGTGGAACCCCGTCTCAAAATATAAATAAATAAATAAAATTTAAAAGTCAGATTTCTCTTTTTTCGGGTCAGGCAAATTCCGTCCTGAAGCGCATTGACTCTGTCCGCTGCTGTCTCCTCTCCACTAACAACTCCACCCACCAAGACGGCTCTCCATTCAGCGCACTTTTCAGTTGCGTGCTTTCCATCAGGTGCTTTCTTACAGCTTATTTGCTGGAATTTCCTATTGTCGCCTATTTCAGGGAAGCTCACACCTGCCTATGAAAGCATTTTTGTGACAGCAACTTTAGAATTCTTGTTAGATAACTTCAACTCTGATTCATGGCGGTGGTGGTTTTTGCTGATCTTTTCTCATTCAAGTTGCAATTCTTCAGGATTTTGGTATAGCAGGTGAATCTGGATCATATCTTGGACATGTTGTGTATTTTGAGACTATTTACTTTCCTCGTCCTCATCCTCCTAAGCAGGTTGTCTTCTGATGAAGTACAGCAGGAGGATGGGGGGTGCATCTATGCATCTTTTCTCTGCGTCCTGCCAATATGTCCCAGACAAAATGGGAGTTCTGGCTCACTCTGCCTTGCTGCAGAAAGATAGGGCAGAATTTCTGCCCTCCTCTGATACTTTGCCCACATGGATGCTTTCCTGAAGAAAGTGGGGCAATCACCTGCATCATCTGTCTATTTACCTCTGAGGGATAATGTAAGCTCAGAGCCCCCTGGGACTCACTGTCACCAGAAAGAGAGGGAGCAGAGGGGTGACTCAGCTGCTTTGCTGCTGCAAAGTAGGAGCACAGGCTCAGCTCCCTGGCGAGTCCCACTGAGACTGGTGTGAGAAGTGTGGAATGTTGGCAAGCTCTGTGCCAGACCACCTCGTTCTGCTTCAGCAGTGTGAGGAGGGGGGGATGGAAGATGAACATACCTAGATACCAGGTATATTTATTGTTCATGAGGACTGTATTCGTGTGTTTTCACACTGTAATAAAGACATCACTGAGACTGGGTAATTTATAAAGGAAAGAGTTCTAATTGACTCACAGTTCAGCATGGCTGGGGAGGCCTCAGGAAACTACAATCATGGCAGAAGGGGAAGCAAACACATACTTCCATCCTTCTTCGCATGGCGGCGGGAAGAGAAGAATGAACAAAAGGGGGAAAGTACCTGATAAAGACATCAGATCTTGTAACAACCGACTATCGTTAGAAAAGCAAGAGGGCAACCATCTTCATGATTCAATTACCTCACATGGTCCCTCCCATGACCAATGGGAATTACGGAACTACAATTCAAGAAGAGATTTGGGTGGGGACACAGCCAAACCAAGTCAAGGATCCAGCTAGATTATCTGTGTATGTGTATACACATATGTACACACCAGTACATTCATATCTATTTTCCCATCTGTGTCTTACTATTTACAAACCTGGATCTGCAGTTCCAGTCTAACATCCAGAGGTCTCTCCAACCTGACTCTTTTCCAAGCTTGTAAATCTGCTGTAACCTTGAGGAAATGGTGCTCAGTATCCTGAATATATTTCCTCAGTTATTCAATTTATTTATAACTTGCTTGGTGTAACCAGTGACCCATGCACACAACTGACTTCTTCTTCCTTCAGTCTCTGTGACCCTCACTTCCTCAGCCCTTGTATATCCTACTGGGTGCACACACAACGTCATGGATTCTCCTTTCCCCAACACCTTGGTGTTGCAAAGGAATGGAAAGGGATGGAAGAAAGGGATGAGAATCATAGAAGGTAAGCTTACTTTACTTTTTAATATTAAAAAGATTAGGATCTAAAATAAATAAGTTTTAGTAAATTATTTGGTCTCCTTTTAAGAAAATTATAAATAAGAAGTAATATGCTAGACTGTGGCCAGCAGAAATACATTATTCAGTAAAATTCTAATTAATGGTGGTATAAAGTACATGGTACATAACTTAGCAATGGAGTCTAAAGCTGTCAGCTAAATATAATTTACAGAATGGTTTTACTTTTGCATTATTAAATTTAATATATAGTTTAAGATACTTGCATATTTTAAATGTTGATTTTATGTGGAGAAATCTCTGGCCTTCCACAGAATTCTAACTTGGTCATGGTACTGTTGCATTCATGAAGAAGATATGTCCTGAGACATGACCAGATAAACCCAGACCACCATGTCAGTGAGCCCAGGTCTACCACGCGTGTGAATTTGGTAGGGCTTCCATAGCATAATGCACCACACAGGGTGGCCTAAGACAGTGAAAATGTACTGTTTCACAGTTCTGGAGGCCAGAAGTCCAAAGTCAATGTGTTATGAGGGTTGGTTTCTTCTGAAAGCAATCTATTTGGTGCCACTTTCTGAGGCTCTGGCTATGGCTGGTGGTTTCTGGTACTCCTTGGCTTGAAGGAGTATCACTCCAACCTCTGCCTCCATCATCACAGTGTGGTCTTCCCCTGTGTGCCTTTGTCTAAATCACGCTCTTATTTCTCTTATAGACACCAGTCACATCAGACTGGGTCCAACCCTAGTCTAGTATGACTGCATCCCAACTGCTTTAGATCTTCAAAGACCTCATTTCCAAGTAAGGTCACTTTCCCATCATCAGGAATTAGGACTTGAATATATATATGGGGGCAGGAGGAAGGCTACTTAACCCACTACCCACTGACTATGAGATAACTAAATAAACACCACTGGTCTAGTGTGAAATACACGTTTAATATACTATTATGAACATTGAGTCATTCAATGCCTCTCATCGTATAGCTCCCCTAAATCAGTGCTTTCTTCTCAAATGACAAATAAAATATTGGTAGCAAGTATGTCTCAAGGGACTTATTTTGTTTTCCTATAGAAACAAAGCACTTCTACCTCGATAGCAGCCCACCCAGCCTGACTGCTTTCTTCCTTGGTGTTAATACCCAGAAATGCTAAGTACCTCTTGTGTAAGTCGCCATTTAAGATGTGGATGATGAATCTTCTTTTATTTTTTTGTTTTTAGACAAGGCTTTGCTCGTTCTGTTATCCAGTCTGGAGTGCAGTGGCATGATCACAGCTCACTGCAGCCTTGACCTCCTGGGCTCAAGCAATCCTCCCACCTCAGGCTCCAAAGTAGCTGGGACTACAGGAGCACACCATCACACCAAGCTAAATGTTTTATTTTTTGTAGAGATGGGACCTCACGTTGTTGCCCAGTGTGGTATCAAATTCCTGGCTTCAAGCAATCCTCCTGCCTTGACCTCCCAAAGCGGATCTTTACAAATTCAGTGGAATTTGGCTCTTCAGACTTTGTGTTTTTGTTTCCACATTTGTCTACCTCACTCAAATGACCTGCTATTTGGAAAATGCAAAAATAGAGAGCAACTGTCAAAATAATTTTTAAAATAGGTTACTAACAAAGTGTTCCTGTCTAAAGTGCTTTTCTTCTTACTCACCTTCAATGAGTAAAACTCAAAAAAAAATCGAAGACAGCTATGAAGTTGAACATAACGCCTGCCAGGTTTTACTGTCACTTTTTTCAGAGTGGGCTGTTATAGAGTTGACAACTGGTTAAGTGTGATTTAACGATGGAATGAACTCACATAGGGGCATTACAATGAGGAAATCTGGATAATTACTTCCTAAAACAACGAAAACATGTTTCCTAAATGGAGGAATGGGCTGGGTGGAAGACTAGGGCACTAGAAGTGAACTTCAGCTGCACCGTGTGATGGCCGATAGCCCCGTACCAGTGATGGTTCTCCAGTTCTCTGTCCACCGCAGCAAAATGTGAAGAGGCCAGTTTCTTCCAGGGATCCCATCCCATCCGCTACTCTTCCTTCTTAGGAGAGAAGGTACTTAAAGATCCAGTGAAAGTTTCTTGGTTTAATTTATTGCCTTTGACAGAGTTAAGGGAGGGGTTGAATTCTGTGCTAGTGTACGGAGGTGACTACTAAAAGTGAGTTTTTGTCAAGGATTAATGAGTGACTTTGTAAATTAATAGCAGCAAACAGGATACAAGTGTGCCTGTAAGGAACCTCAGTTGTAGAGGATGAGGGGATGCATCAGAGACAGGTAATAAGAACATGTGTATTACTAAAAGTCTTGCCGGGCTGTAATTGGGGAGCTACTATGTCTAAATATATCTGAATTCCTTAAGTTAAAAGTCATAAAAACACAGTTATGCAGACTTAGAAGACAGTTGACTAAACAACCAGGAAAATAATAGAATTTTGGATAAAGCAACCAAATTCTGCCATCAAATTCTATTATTCCCCTTTTGGTCCTTCCCAGTGATATATATATTGGGAAGATAAACATATTTTTAAAACTATTTTTACTAGTTGAGGTTGTAATTTTTTTAAAGGTGAACATTAATAGAGATTAACTGAAATTGCTACATTAATTAATTTCAAAACCTAATTTGTATGAGAAGATAATTATTTTTGACCATGATAAGAATTTGTAAGAAAAATACCAGAAAATTTGTAATTAAACACAATCCAACATAAGGCTTTAAAAAGTGACGTATTTTTTACCCCTTTGCTTTGCCACACTGAGGGCGTTATTTTCAGATACAGGTTATTTCAAAGACCATGGTTAATGAAGTCTTGGTGTGGGTTAGATTACTTGCAAACTTCTGCTCTAACACAAGTGCCTTGGTATAAGAAGTATACTTACAAATGGATGCAGAGATGGGGCAAAAGCCAGAGGTTAGAATGCCAGCATTGGGAACAAAATCCCACGTGGAAAACTGAAGAAACTCAGGATATTTGATAGGAAGATGTACGTAACAGGGAATGAGGGTGACATTGGTGTCCTAGAGGGGTTCACTTACTGATGTTACACATGTGGAAGAACAAAGGAAAAAACACATAACACAGGGGAAAGTGTAGACATGAAGCCCCTCAAAGGAAGAAGTAACAGCAACAGACTTTTCACAATGGAAAACCTTCTTTGTGAAATGGCAGAGTCTGAAGAGGATGGCATGCATTTCTCCTCCTGCAGGTTCCTGCTAACCCTAGGATTCTAAGAAGCAGTGCTTCCAAGTATTTGATCATGGCTGAGCTCTACGCCGTATTTTCCAAGATAAAGCTAAGAGAGTTTCATTTTAGAAATATTCATGAGTTTTCCCTAAAAAAACCTTGAGAGGTTTTTGTTTTGTTTTGTTTTGTTTTTTTTCATGATTTGCAAAAGTGCCTTGACATCCAGATGTTTGAAGTCAGGAATCTTTGGAGGATGTCGGCGCATAAATGGGAACTTTTTGATATCCCATGGAGCTGCCAGTGGTGCGTGCCTGAAAGCCCTCCTTGCTGCACAGACCACATGGGGACCACCAAATCTGTCAGACAGCAAGCCAGGCAGTGCTCGCAGCTCCACTTCCTCATCTATGACAATGGCAGATGACTTGGCTCTTCGCGGAATTGCACTATGAACAAACTTCCCAACCAAGTGGTAGTCGCTGATAGGAGTCCTATCCATGGGGAAAATATCTCAGTGTTATTTATTTCTGTCAATGGGGGAATGACATTTGTTACAAAACAACTAAAACTGTGTGTTGAAGCATTCAGCTGCTGTTCACTGCTAAGATGCAGGGGACATTTGAATCACTTACATTTATGAGACTACAAAGAAAGTGTGGTATGAAAAAGGGTCCTTTGGCATTGCATAGCTCTGAGTTCAAATTATGCAGCTGCTCTGCCCTAGGTGAATTACACTATCCTCCATGTCTGCTTCCCTGTCATTACCATGGGCGTGGGCCTGACTCACCGGTGGGTGCACTACAGAACATAAATTGTACAGTGTGCACGAAGCGGACATCCAAACAAGGGTCCCCTGGTTTCCCCCGGCCCCTTTCCATCACTGATAGTTCACCGAAGACTTGGGCCATGGGAACTGGAAATGGCGAGGAAGTTCTCAGGCAGGAAATGCCATGGGGCAGGTGTTATTTCCTGGCAATCCTGAAAACCATCACCTGCTTTTAGAAACAGGATTGTTAATTAAGAGCCCGTCAGAGACTTGTGTCCAAGACTTCAACGCCGGGCTCATACTGAAGACACAATATTCCTTTCATGCCTTCCTGAAGGGAAGTAGATTGAAGTATCTTTAAAAATCCATTGCTCTGGGTCCTAGATAATGTTTGTTGCTTGCTGAAGAGATCTGGACCGATTGGTCCGTATTCTCTTCTTATTTTTACACACATAGGAAGAAAGATTGATGTGCACAGACACACACACAGGCACATGCATACCCCCAGGAAGAGCCTCGAAGCTAAATATACTATTTTGTCTCCTAGGGTTCCTATTCAATGAATCTTTATGCTCATCGCACATAATCAAATCTCTGGAAAGGTTTAAAAGCAAAAGAAATAAAAACAAAGCTTTGACTTCCCCCTCATTTGATTCCTGGTTGGCCAGCGGTACTTTAGAGTCTATGGTTATTATCCACATGTATTTCCATTTAAAGCATGCCAGCTGAGGCCAGTTCCCATCTGAGAATCGTGGCCACAGCCCCGGAGGAAAATAAAAGCATGTCACTTTAAATTTTATAGCAGGGCCAAAGAAGTGTCAGATTCCTGCCTCAGCTGTTTAAGGACACGCATTGTATTTGACCCGAACACACCCCATCAATTCATGTTCATGAGAAAATTACACTTTAGATTTACTTGATTCCTGTTCTTTATCCAATTTCTTACATAAAAAGGCAATTTGATGTTCTCTTCAGTGGTCGCTGCATACATACCACATTCAACACCAGCATGCTAATGTCGTGGAAATTTATCATATTTTTGGAAATGCTGACTGAAATCTTCCCCTTGTTCTTCCTATGTTACTCACAATTGCAATCAAATTAATTTTAATTAGTTGTACGGGGTCTCTTCTAAGATGCGTTGCATTTCTGTGTTGATAAGTTTTAAATTAGATTAAATAAGTCTTTTTTCCTCAATTTTCTTTTTCGAATCTGAGCACACATCTGCTATATGAATATTTCTTTCTATCCCACTGGCTTCCCAAGCACATTAAGTATATCCTTTACTGTATGTTTTTGTAAATAAGTGGGCTATTTTAACCTGTAAAAATCTCTGAGAATGAATTACAAGTTTCCACATTCCTCACTGATCAGATTCTGATGAGTTGATTTTACTTTTACTTGATTTTCATGTATGGCCCCTGGAAAATGAAGTTGTCTCATAGACTCCAAAAAAGGAAGAAAATAATACATGTATTTGGGTTCTTATTTTGCTTGTAGTTGGATTAAAATGCACACGTTTAGAGGAAATTTCTGTTGTATGTATGTATATCTACAATATATATAGGTATGCAACCTTGTCCTAATACTATCAGATAGTCTTCCATTAGGAATGAAGAAAAAAAAATTTTTAAATGATTAGAAAAGCGCAAATGATAAATTAAGATAGCGACTTAAGAAAAGACCCAGAGAAGAGGGAACCTCTGAACTTGGTCTAGGAGGATGAGTATTATCAGATTCTGCAGCAATTGCAATTCAGTCAAGAGTAAAGGGATATTTCTGGAGAGAAGACTGGCATCAGCAAAGACATACAGGTATGTTTGAGAAATTTACAGTGGTCAGCATTGGCTAGAATAGGTGGTACATCCAACCTGCTGCCTGTTTTATAAATAAAGTTTTATTGGAACACAGCCACATCCATTCCTTTGCATCAAGCCCGTGATGGCTGTTGATCTACATGGCTGAATAGCTAATAGAGAGACCATTATGCCTGTAGAACCTGAAATAGTTACTAGCTAGCCCTTTATATAAAAACTTAAAAATCTGACCCCTGGGCTCAATCACAGAATGCTTGCTGCAGGATGAAAGACAAAAATGATGCTTAACAGTATCATATACTTCAATTTCCTTTGCAGATAGATTTGACCCCATGACCAAAGCCTGCCTTTGGGAGGCAGAAGTCATGGCTGCAACTTCTGAACTGCACAGTTAAAAAGGAAACAGGCTGCCTTCCATTTCCACTTCACCCTCCCAGGGTGTGACCTCAGCTCATTGACCATGGGCTCAGATTCCAAAACCAACAGTGTCTGAGGCAATGCCGTCCTCCCAGGATGGGACCTCAGCTGGTGCATCGGCCATGGTGCTCAGGCACCAGAACCCACAGGGACGAAGGCAATGCTGTCCTCCCAGTTCAGTGCTGCTCATCTCTGTCCTGTTACAGGAAAGAGAAATCAGCTTTTGTCTTGCATTTCTAGAAGTCTGTGTCACAGACGTGAAGACTATATGTGGACATTATTAGTACCTTGCATATCATTAGCACACTTCCACAGGATTGGGGAGCTCATCCTCTCCACGTCATGCCCAGAAACTGGAGATGATTCTTCCTTGGCCCGGGCTTCTAGTCTTGCTTTAGTTTCTGTCTTGGGATTAGCCACTTTGAATTATAAATTAACTACGGGAATAAGATTTCCCTTTTTGTCTCCAATGGCTTCAACACAATCATCCAAAAATAAGTGTAAGTTAGAAGCTTAGAATTTTTAGTAGCTTTTAAACATAAAGCTGAAATCAGAACTTCAGAACTTTCAAAACAAAACAGAGTAGAGAATTTATCACCACCAGTTCCACACTAAGAATGACTCAAAGACGTCTTACAGACATAAAAGAAATTATGATACTAGTGATGGATAGACTTGGAATTAGGTATGTGAGTAAATCAAAGATTAGCAAAAGAAACTATCCAAATTGTTACACAGAAGAAAATAGAAAGCGAAGACGGCATCTGAGACGTTAGCACAGAATCAGAATATAACATGCAATTAAATGTCACCTTAATTTCAGAAAGATAGGTCTCAAAGCAAGAAAATTGCAATAGATAACACAGAAGATTTCTTAGTTATAAAAATGTCAGTCCGCTGAGTAGACATAACGCTCTTAGCTGTATACATACAATAACATAGCTTCAAAAATACAATGTAAAATTAGACAGAAATAAAAGAAAGAATCACAGAATCACAATCATAGTTGAAGATTTTGACAATTTTCTGTTGGACAAAATTCATTAGGCCTCAACTGATAAATCTGAACAGTTTCTTTTCAAGTATTTATGTAGTAATTTTTGGAAGTCTGTCTTTTGCACATGATTTTCCGTTATTTTTGGTTTTGTTGGTAGCTGTACAGTCGTTGTTCACTGATATTTTATAAGACCGAATATACAGGGCACAGAGGAGTGTTTACTAAAATTCTAAACATTTTTCTTATTTTATGTATTTTTACCTTTTGTTTACATTATTTTCATATGCTAGAAGTGTTTTGTATTTATCAATTCTCTCTACCTTTTCTTGTAAAAATTTCAATATTGGAAAAGAATTACTACCTCATTCAAAAATATTGCAACTGTTTAAATATACTGTTAAAATATTTTTATAGTTTATTTTAATATTTAAATATTAAGCTAGCATATAAGTTATGTTGGCATGTTGTATGAAAAAGTCATATCATTGTGGGAGTTTCTCATGTATGAACCCATTATGAAGATACTATCTGTATAAACACATACTACCAAATTATCAGAAACTTCACTCATCATATGTCAAATACCTTTCCAGTGGGTTTATGTGTAGTATTTCTGTTTTCTTTCATAAATGTGTCTGTTCCAGAACTAATAGTACTTCAAAGCCTATGATAGCTTATGAAGTATCTGGATATGAAATTCCTTTATCATTATTTTTCTTCTATATTTATTTGACTACTATAATATCTTATTATCTAAGAAAATATGTAATTATATTATCAAGTGTCAAAATAAAAGCCACTTGAGTTTTTGACTGAAATATATTTACATGTGTAGTGCGCTTTGTTCTATTTCTGATTGTAATAAAAAAAGGTGTTTGTTATTTTTATTGCGGTATGTGATGTTGCATATTGAATTAAAATTGAAACTCGGTTTTACATTAATAAAGTATATTTACATTTTATAAAAACATTAATTATTACAATGCTCTGAACGTTTATGATGTGTCTGTGCCAGGTCTATACTCTAAAAAATGATTGAAATAGTAAAAATAAATTATAATATAAAAGTAATGACTATAATAACTTGATGCTTAATGTGTTTCAGACACTAGATTAAGTCCTCCAAATGTATTCTGTTATCTAACATTCAAGAGAACAGTATTTATAGAGGAGAATATTGAAGTTTAAAAGAGTGAAGTCACATGTTCCAAGTCTCTTGCAAGAAAATTGCACAGCCCTGTTTTTCACCTGGCAAGTGGAAGGCAAAATGAAAGAAATCAAACAGGTGTGCTTGGTTATTGATTTTTCACATGAACGTGTACAACAGATCGATGTTCTCAAGCATTGACTTTGAGAGCAGTATGGAGACGATATTGAAAAGTAATAAAGTGTGTAAGTATCGCCTTTGGGTTGAAATTAAGACACCAAATTCCAGTTTCTTTATTCCAAAAATGAAACCGAATAGACATATATAAAGCTCTCTGACAGAACACACATGCTTGTGTGTGTCTGAACTCATACACACAC
>NW_016107898.1:273867-369256 GCF_001604975.1 Cebus imitator | reverse complement strand
CCCTCACATGCATGCACTAACACCTGCTCATTCACCACGGAGATAAGGTCTACATAGCATCGTAAACTGTATAAATTATGGTGCAGCCTTACAAATAAGTATCTGCTTACAAAGTCATGCCCTCACATGCACTCATGCACAGGCACATATGCACTCATGCAGACATGACCCCCACATGTGCACCCATACCTGCACTTGCGCACAAGCACATTCTCACGAATACGCCTTTATGCACAGGCACACCCTCACACACATGCACCAACACATGCCCTCATTCAAGGCATGGTGTCACAGACAGGCACCCGCACATACACTCATGCACAGACACGCCCCACACACATGCACCCACACATGCTCTTATGCACATGCACACCGTCACACATGTGCAGTTACACATGCACTCATGCAGACAGGCCCTCACATGCACTCAAGCACATGCACACCCTCACACACACATATGCACACATGCACTCATGTATACACATATGCTTGAAGTTCAGGAATGATTGGAGCAGTAGACTGAAGCTGCTGGGGGCTCTCCGGTCTAGACTTCGCTCTTTCCTGCATGTTTGCTTCCTCTCTCCCTTGCTTTTCCTCTTCCTTCTTCTCCCCGTGACTCTGCGGTGCCTTTCCGTCCTCCTCTCTCCTCTCTCTGCCTGCACCTCACCTTCCCCTGGGCAATGTCTCATCACAGGTCCTTGCCTTCTTTCCTCTCAATCATCCCTTTTCCATATTTCTCCAAGATTTTTACTCACTTGAGGTCTTGATTTTACTGGCTTTGCCATGAAAAGAAAATGCACCCACTGCATGTTTTTGTTGTTCATTCCAGTATCCCAGCTTTGGTTTATTCCCAAAACTTAAAAGAAACCCAGTCTACCTGTTTGCAGAACTCTGGTGCAGCAGTCCTGCTGAAGAGCCCTGCCCGACAGTTCCCGCGCTCCCCCAGCACAGCCTCTCCGGCTGCAGGCTCGTTCACCTCTCCCGTTACGCCCATTGCCTGTTAACGCAGCTTCGTTTTACAGAAGATGGACTTAATATTCCCCTAAAGCTTGCATACACAAAAAATGTTTTTATCACCTCAGCTAACAAGTATGTCTGGTTTTCGAAAAAGTAACCTACCATTTGTTTATGGACGGAAGGTAAAGACTACTAGTGATAATAATCTAATTCTATTTTTAAGATAAAGCAACACCATGGAGATAAGGTCTATAGTGCATTGTAAACTAAATAAAATATGGTGCAGGCTTACAAATAAGTGACTACTTACAAAAGACTATACATATGTGTGTGTTTTGGCAGATGAATGGATGGATGAATTGTGTATATAACATACAAGTTTGGGTTATCTCCAGGTAAAACTATAACATAGATTTAGTTGCTTACCGCAGGTATTTGCGTTGTAGAAAACTGCTAAGAAAGGAGCATCCTACCCTCCAAGGAGGACCTCAGAGGGTTGGTCAACTCTCCTTTGGATTTCTCAAACAGCATTAATTAGTTTGACCTCTAAAGCTTATTGATATTCAATGAATTGTGCTATTTCTTGTGCTTGGAGGGGAATGCTTACCTGTTGTATATAAGCAATACACTTGCTTCTCAGACTAATGTAATCTTACTGTGAAACTTATTTTTGCTATGCTGAATATTCATTTTGGGGTGAAAGATGTAGTTTTAAGAGATATTCCTTGAGATTACACGCTAAGAACTTTGAAAGATAGATACTAGAATATCCAGAGAAATAGTGAACACGTGAATCCATGAGGCGCATGTTTAATCCACCATATTTACCCACAAGAAGATGTGAACACGAATGGGATCCTAAAGAGCAACACCAAAGCCTCATGTGTATTACAACACCTGATAGAATCTTCCTCCTCATGCCGGGGAGCCTGAGTTGTTATAGAAAGGAAGAATTTGGACTTGAGAGAATTATGAGAGGAATTGCATTGTGGGGAGAATCTTGATTTTCATTCACTTTCATCTCATTCCCCACTGACTGCTGGGAACCACGGAAGGATCCTTAAACGTGAGGTGTCGACCAGCTGGTGGAGAGGCAGACATGGAAACAAATGGATGCCGAAGAGCCATCTGCACGGCCATGCTCACTGTCGTATTTTTCACAGGAGACCAGACGCATAAACTAGTCAAGTGTCCTTCAGCAGAGGAATGGATAAGAAATGTATCCGCATACACTGACTATTTATTCAGTCCTGAAACGGAAAGAAACACTGCCACTTGCAACGATGTAGATAAAACCAGAGGACTTGGTGCTAAGAAGAAGTCAGAAACAAAAGAAGAAACGTGCGTAATTCCAAGTATGTAAGATACATGATTGTCAAACTCATAGAATCAGAAAACAGCGTAGTGGGTACCAGAGCCTAATGGGAGGGGAACGGGGAGGTACTAATCAATGGGTATGAGCTTCAGCCATACGGAACGGGCAAGTTCTAGAAACCTGAAGTTGTACAACGGTCCACAGTCAAAAATACTGTGCTACACCCTCAGAAATCTAAGAAGGTAGAAGCTATGTCAAGCGTTCTTATAACAATACAACAACTTTTTCTTTTGAAGCAAAATCAAATCACGCAGGCAGATGGCTCTTGAGTGAACTCACAGTGGTGTCCCTGTAGTAAAACAGGTATTTGAAGAGGCGTCTCCTGTGGGCAGGAGAGGCAGGAATGCTTCCCTTGGGATGAGACCCTCAGGATGGCAGAAAGTCTCCAAGCAAGAATGTGGTCCCGCGTCGAGCCCCGTGGTGGAAGGAGCAACAGCGTAGGAGCATGGGTTTCCAGCGTGACTGCCCGGCAGCGAGAGCAGGTGCACCTGACGGACAGAGACGGTCTCATGGCAGCTCCTCTCTCACTCACTTACTGCTTCTAGGGAATGTTGTCCCCAGCCATCCTCACACCCAGTATTCCCAGCCACCACCTATTTACCAAAACGTATGCATTCTATGTAGCATTTTCTCAAAAGATTCTTTTCTTTTCTTTTCTTTTCTTTGGGAAGGAGTTTTGCTCTGTCTCGCAGGCTGGAGTGCAGTGGTGCAACCTCAGCTCACTGCAATCCCCGTCTCATGGATTCCAGGGATTCTCTTGTCTCAGCCTCCCGGGTAGCTGAGATTACAGGTGTCCACCACCACCCCTGGCTAATTTTTGTATTTTTAGTAGAGATGCGTTTTCACCATGTTGGCCAGGCTGGTCTCAAACTCCTGACCTCGGGAGATCTGCCCACCTCAGCATCTCTAAGTGCTGGGATTACAGGCGTAAGCCACTGCACCCAGCTATTTTATTTTAAATTATACATAATTTTATTCATGTTAGCTAGTTAGCACAATAGGACCAAAATCTGTGTCTTAGCAAGGATTTGGATGAATTAAATGTGAAACAAAAATCATAGTTATTACTGAGGATTCTCATATATATTTCATGTGCGTGTATGCATCTGTATTATTACTATATATATATATTTCTGTATATCTGTACAAATATACATTATCTTCATTGCTACTGTTTTAAGTTTTGCTGCATTTGGATACAGTTTATGTCAAACATCAATTTGTATTTATCTGACAGTGACAATTTGGGGTTCCCTCTGGGATATAATGCACGATTCTTTGTTTTTACACAGATGACTGAATATTTTATTGGCAGTTCCAAATACAGATCTGGGGCACAGCTTATAAAAACAACACACACACACACACACACACACACACACACACACGCAAGAATCACTTTCAGAATCCCTGTGGGTGTGAAAAAATAAAATGATGAAGAACTTTCTATTTCAGAGGCCTTGTATAAGATCATAATATTTGGAGCCAGGAGATGATTTTATTTATTAATGTGCTGTGTTCATGTCCAGTTGGAAGCTGGTGTACTCACAGATGCACATCCCATTTGTAGACCTGTGGCCTGTGTTCTATGGTGGCTGTGCATGGTTCCAACTGGGTACCACCCCCATAAAACCGAGGCCTCAAGGAAGAAAAGGGGCATGGATTTATCTTTAAGGATAAAAAGTTCAACTCTTTCAAGAAAAGCATTCTGAGATCTGGATCAAATATTTGATTTTTCACCAAACTACAAAATGAAAACAATTTTTAACAAATGCTGCACTTAGAACCAAATGAACAAGGACTTTAGGAGGACTTTGTATTATTGTCTAAAGTCCAATTTGAAATCACTTAACTTGTCACCTTAGGTGCATTATCTATTGATTGGGCATCCATATTTAATCCTCTGTCTCTGAAGAAATTGCAACATCATATACCATCTTCAGTGCTTTTTAAAAAGTCAATTTCTAGTGTCTGTATTTAGAATATAATTTGTAAGATTTGCTCTTTTAGAGAAAGTAATTTTTTCAAAGATATATATTTTTTTGCTGAGTGGCATTTTGAAACTGTATATTGCTTTACATTCTCTTTGGATCTTCATTTTAACCTCTGTGTTCACAAAAGAACAAAAGACTATTTATTTCGCCCTTCTCAAACATGACAACGCCTCTGTCCATGTGTGTGTTAGTCATTTTCCATGTAAGCTAGGGTGTCGCCGGCGGGATCTGACGTGGCCTCACATGTCCAGTGTGAGGGGTCAGACGGGGCCACATCTTGCTGCTGCGGACCCCTGCTTGCATCACATGCATACCTGTCTATCTATGTGGAAGACAAGCCTTCACGTTTATCAATAGCTTTGGGTGACACAGATTCTTGCTTTTCTTGGTCATGATTTGGGGCCCCATGGTATTTGTAAAGAAGAAAAATACATAGAAGTGAGTTTACATAGGAGACAAACCACCAGGTAACAAATAATCCCTTCAGTATTTCCAAGCTACTGGGTGAAATTACATAAATTACAATGTAGAGGTTTGGCAGTCCTCCCTCCCTCCCTCCCTCCCTCCCTCCCTCCGTCCCTCCCTTCCTTCCTCTCTTTTTCTATTTTCTTTCTTCTTCCTTTTCTTTCTCTCTCTCCTTCTGCTTCTTTCTCTTTCTTTCTTGCTTGCTTTCTTTTTCTTTCTTTTCTTTTTATTCATCCCTCCCTCCCTTCCTCCTTCCCTCCTTCCTACCTTCCTTCCTTCCTTCCTTCTTTCCTTCTCCCTCTCTCCCTTCCTCCCTCCCTCCCTCCCTCCCTCCCTCCTTCCTTCTTTCCTTCCTTCCTTCCTTCCTTCCTTCCTTCCTTTTCTCCTTTCTCTGTTTCTTTCTTTCTCCAACACATCTCTCAGAGGCCATATTCCTCAACTTAAGCAATTCTATATTTACATTTTTAAATGTCTTTTCTTGATAAATCAATGGTAAGAAACCTCTGTAAAAACAAAGATCTCTGACTTACAATTTAATAGCATATCTTCCATTACTGAATTTAACAGGCATGCACAATGCCTTGGAAGTAGGCCACAGTGTGCTGGCCTTTCTGATCAGCGTCCATGGCTGCTCCAGACACTGACGTGGAAACACACTGACTGTTACACAGCCTCTCAGTATGGCCAACTCTCAAGGTCAGTGTGGGAGGCTGTGTGGCTGGGATTGAACACCTGTTCTCTTGCCTCTGGCATTTCTGCTCTGTGGCCACTCCCTGATGTCTCGCAGTTGGCTATCAGTGACATGGAGTAACCAGGTGCACTCCTTATGAGTTTAACTTGCACATCAAAAGTTTACAGCAAAGTATAAAATTGTTTATTTTTCTTTTAGAGGAAGCAGTTTTGCCATGCCCTGTTATTTATTTTAGTTTCTTTGAGGAATGGTCTACATACAAGGCCACATACCACTTTGAGGGTACACCTTGATGAGCTTTAACCAATGGATGCCCTTGTGTGACCGCCATCACTCTGCAGACACAGGGTGTTTGCATTGCCCCACAGAGGGCCCTTGTGTTCCTCCTGCAAACCACCACCAGCACAGGGCCCAGGGAAGCACTGCAGGGCGTGCTGTCAGAATAGATTTCGTGCCTCGTCTAGAGTTGCTTGCACACAGTACTGTGTAGCATGTCTGTTTTTGTGTCAGGGTCTGCTCATTCAGAAAAATATTTTTGTGATCCATCTGTGTTGCTGCAGGCTTCAGTAGCTCAGTCCTGTTTATTATTGATTGTTATTCCATTGTAGGAATGCAACACAATTTTGTTATCCATGACCTTGTTGGTGGGCATTTGTTGTTTTCAGATGTTGGCTATTATGAACAAAGATGCTATGAACACTCAGGTATATGTGTTTACGTGAACATATGTTTTCATTTCTTTGGGGCGAATACGTAGAGGTGTGATTTATGAGTGATACATTATGTAAAGCTTAGGTTTCACTTTATAAGAAAATGTCAGAATGGTTTAAAGCGGCTGCGTCATTTTGTAATCCCAGGAGCCACACAGGAGAGTTCCACGGCTGCATACTCCCACCAACACGGCACCGGTCATCTTCTTCATGTCCACCGTCTCAGTGGGTGTGCAGTGTTTCTCACCATGACTTTAACACAGATTCCTGATGATTAAAAATGGAGCTGAGGACCCTTCCATGGCCTTATGGGCCATTCATCTCTCTTCTAATTTGAAGTGTCTGTTCACACAATTTGTCCATTTTTAAATCAGTTTGCACCTTCTTATTCTTGTTATGACTTCTTATGTTACCTAGAAATAAGTTTTTTTTTCTGATATATGTCTTACACATATTTTGTTTTCTGGTCTGTTAACTGCTTTCTCGTTTTCTTAACTACGTCCTTTAAGAGTAGAAGACTTAAATATTGATAAAGTCCCATTTATCAAGACATCTTATAATTGATTTCATGCCTTATTCAAGAAACCTTTTCCTCATCCAGGGTTGTAAAACTTTTTCTTAAGTTTTCTTCTAGTTCAGTGTTGCCCAGCATCAATACAATATGAGATACATACACAATTTAAAATGTTTCAGTACCCACATTAAACAAGCAAAAACAAAGGAAAATTTATTTCAATAAAGTATTTTTTTGAATCTAACACATCCAAAATAATATTATTCTGACATAGGATCAATATAAATGTTATTTAAAAGATATTTAACATTTTTAGTACTAAGTCCTTGATGTCTGGTGTGCATTTTACCATTTTAGCATACCTTAAGTAGGACTTCCCCATATTTTAAATGTTCCATAATTACATGTGGCTAGCAGTCACCATAATGAACAATATAGTCATATACATTTCATAGTTTCAACTGTCATGCTGAGATTGTTAAATTTTGAGGGTTTTCTTGTGTGCGACCTGAGATAAGGATAGAGGCTATTTTTCCCTCATGTGAATATGTGTTTCTAACACTAGTTGCTAAACAATTATCCTTTTTCCATTAACTTGGCCTCTTTGTCAAAAACCAATATATAGTCTATGTGTGGATCTACTTCTGGACTTTCCTCTCTCTTCAGTGTTTATTAATCTAGCTCTTACCTATATGCCTGTTTTCTCCCAATAATACATTAACCTGATTATTGTAGGTTTGTTATCAGTCTTGAATGAGATAACATTAGCATTCTACCTGTGTTATTAAAAAATGTTTTTGGGTATTCTAGGTCATTCTCAATGTCCTCATATATTAAAAATACATTTTAAGTTAATATAAGTTAAATTAAAAATACAAATTTATTTAATATAATTTAATATAAATTAAATTAAAAATACATTTTAAATATTTATATAAATTTATATAAACAAAAACTAGTGAAGCATCTGTTGAAATTTTATTGAATTTTTATATTAATTTGAACAGAATAGGATTCTTAAGTATTCTGTTATTTAGTTCACAAAAACGTATGTATTTAATTCCCTCAATGATGTTTCGTGCTTTTCTGATCTCACCCATACTTTGTTAAATAGTGTCACTTGTTTCTGTTTTAACTGATTTTTAGATGGCACTCTTGAAACATTTCAATTTTTAATTGCTCTTGCTAGTATGTAGAACTATGCGATCAATTTTGACACACTGACCTTATATTCCATGGCATTGCTAAGCTCACTTATTAGTTCCAATAGCGTTTTTAAAGTGCCTTGAGGTTTCTACATACAGAGCCACATCACCTCTAACAAGAGACAGTTTTGCTTCTTCACTTCCCACTCACACGTTTTATGTATCATCATGCTTCATTACGTTGGCTGCAGCCTTCAGTACAAACTCAAATAGAAACAGAACAGACTTCCTGCGTTCTTCCCCAATCCCAGGTAGAAAGCATTCACGTCTTTTACCCTCAGTTATGAAGTTAGCTGTGGGGTTTTCATGGATGGGCTATGTCAGGTTGAGGAGATTCTCCTACAGATCTAGTTTGCAAAGCATTTTTGCAAAGAGTCGATTTTGTCCGATGCTTCATCTGCAATTACTGAGTGCAATTTCAGGCAATAGATGAAAACTGAAGCTCTCGGAGCAGTTAACAATGTTCCTTGAGACACTGCAGCAAACCAAAATGAGCCACCATCTGTCCTGTCTGGCTGTGGTTTCTGCATCAGTTTTTTGGTAAGAGGGCAGAGTCATTCCTAAAATGGGAGGTTGACAAAGGCTTTATTAATGTGATCGGAGCACAGAGAGACCCAGCAAGAAACAACTCAGAGTGGGGACAAAGCAGAGTCCAGCTCACCTGAGCTCATCATGGATGTGTATGTGTGAGTGAAAGGAGGAAGGGAGATGAAAGAAGGAAGGAGCAGCATGAGGACAGGGCTGGGGAGCGTGGAAGGAGATGGGAGGAAAGGATGCAGGGATAGTTAAGAAACACAGGGGAAGAATAAAGGTGGAAGACTTAGCACATCTATCTGCACATGCCCTGAGGGTGAGCAAACAACCACAATGGAAAACACCTGCAGGTCTAGCAGCCAGCACAGAAACCAAGGGCGGGGTGAGCCAGTTAACCCCCTCAGATAAAGTAGGGTCACCAGGCTACACACATCCTATCTTCTTCCATCATGAAAACGCATAACATGTCCAACACTGGCCGTGTGTCCGGCGCTGTGCTAAACACTTCACAGGTATCACCTCCTGCAAACCTCCAAGCACCCCTGTTAGGAAGGTTCTGCTATTCACTCATTTTTCAGGGATGAGTCACGAGCCGTGTAGAGGATGGGTAGCATTTCCAGGGCTCCTGTACAAGGGTAGCATCAGGGTTCATGAGCAGGTGGTGGAGCCACAGTGTCTGAGCTCCATCACTGGCCTTCAAGGGCCCTCATGCTTTGCTTAGGAATCATAGCTGGTCCCAGGAAGGACTGATGAGACGGAAGGCAGCAACGGCAGACACGGGCCTGCTGCAGGTGTCAAGGAAGGGATGCAGCAAATGAACTGTGCCAGAATTCAGAGCAGGATGAGACACCTGAGCTGACATGGTAGTGTAGGCATTTGGTGGTGCCTTGTAAGCACTGTTACAAGGTCCTGATCCATCTTTCTTTTGTGAATGAGGCAGTAGGGAAAATGAACAGAAACTTCTTCCTCTGTAATGAAAGGAAAAATCTACTATTTTTTAAGAATCCATTGTACTCTTCAGTCCTCAATTTAGTGTTTTACTTGTACATGATACTTGTATAATGGCGGCCTCTTATTTCTGAAACTGATTCTCACTATCTAAAGTGTGTGTATTCACTTTCATTACATATGAGTCTATCATACTCCACTTCTCTGGACCAAAATAATGTTCTCAAATTCACCTTAGAAACCGGAAGCTGACATTCACTACGTAACAGATTCCCAAACTACGTAACAGGTTCCCAAACTGGCCCTTATTTTTCCTCTTTTCCTGCACTCTCATTCTTTCTCATGAAGCTTTCAGAGGTCTTCTAATCTGATCTTGAGCTGGACACTTACCTCATTTTGGCGAAGGGAACGTTAGCAAAGTGATGTAAGGTAGAGCTGGGGAAGCGTGTGTGTCATGGCGTCTGACCTTGCTGGTCTTGCCCTGTCATTGCCATGAGAGGGGTGTCCTGAGAGTGGCCCACAGATCTCAGGAAAAGGCTGAGAGAAGAGAGTGGATTTGAGTTGTCAACGTCAGTCCAATGAGCCCATCAGACCTTCAGCCGTCAACTTCCAAAGAGCGTGGGCGAGCCTTGCAGGAATCAGAAGTGCCACCCACTGCCCACGGCCAGAACGTCAGCTTGCAGGTTCGTGACCTCCACAGACATCTATGTTTCCTGTGTCAGGAGTTTTATGGTTGTCTCCCATGCAGCACTACTATGGCAATTAATAGATAACACAGCAATCGTGCTGTCACACCGCAGTGCTTTCTTAAAAAAAATCTAACATTTTGACATTTGTTTTGGGACAACGTGGTGGTTGGAAGTTAAAAGTTATTAGAAAAGAAAAAACTAATATAATGTTGGAAAGTGGCGAGGAAAATTTACAGACGGCTTAGAAAATGATAACCCTAGTTAAATAGGTGAGACAGTTTAGAAAACAAATTCAAAATATTGCATAGAGTACCTTAAAATATCTGGCTCTACAAATCCAAAGAACATGCCTCATGGCTCTTTGGATTTGTAGACGGGAACTCGTAAATACATGGATGAAAGTATCCCCTGTCTCTTAGTAGCTGCATGTATGACCGAACGTCAGAAAAGACATGACATAAATAATAGCCGATTTGGGGGCATAATTCAAATAAACTGTTACATAAATTTTAGAAATTCCAGAATTTCCTGGGGTTGAAAAGTAAATTTGTTTTTCTTTCTCTGCCTCTCTAGCAAAGAAAATTGTCTTACATTAAAACAGCCTCAAAGTAAAAATAAGGCTGTTGATCTTTATCATTAAGTCATCTGAAAAAAAACAAACCTAGCTGATGCCTAGTAAGGCACTCCTAGATGAAGCTAAAAAAAAGAAAAAAGAGGTTCTAAAAATTGACTGTATTTTTCCATAGCAGTCTGCCCTAACCACAGTAGGTCTTATCATGTCTAGAAAGTAAAGCATTGACATGTGTGTGCACACACAGATGCACACGCACACATGCACACACAGAGAGAAGAGTTTTGGTATGAGAAGGAAACTAAAATCTGAAACAAAAACCATACATGGCTTTTTAGTTGTCTGTTCCTTTGGCTTTTTATTTCTTCAATTGGTTGCTCTGGCAAAAGCATTAGAAAACAGCAGATTAAAACTACTAAAATGTACGATGGTTTCTGGACACAAAGCTTTCTGTGGTGGAAAGCTGTGTAGAAGGTGCTTTTCCCAGCGTCTTTGCAGAGGAGTGGAAGAAGCCCTATTAGAAGACAGAAAGAATCCTTGCCCTCAGGGGAAAGGGGGCTCTCAGAATTTACTCCTCAGATTTCAGAATCACTGTGGACCAGAAATGGCTATTTATCTTTGCTTTGCTTTTCCATGTGAAAGTGTTCATTGCAGTGAATCCATCTCTCTCTCACTAGGTAAATTTGGTGTTTCAGAGGCAAGTCGCTGTCTTTTTAGTTCACAGTTCTCAGGATGAAGAAGAGAGAAACTTGGGTGTAAAACAGGCCACAAGACCCTGGACACCAAACTTAACATGGGAAGAGATGTGAGCGATCCTAGCAATGGATTTAGATATGTTTTCAAAGTGGGAAGAAAGTGAGAATTACCAGCAGAAAATTGACCATTGTACATTGAAAAAAAATCCAGTCCCCTCCCAAGAGTGTCTGCCCCGTGCGACAGAACATTGCAGCGAAGTTCCACCTTCTCTCTGGCCTCAGTTCCAAGACGCCCTTTGACCGGACAAATGGGATGCAAGCAGGTGCCGGGAAAGTGTTCGTGGGATTGTGTTTGCTTTTCCTCTTCACAGCATTCATCACTGTGAGAAAGACATACTTTGAGCGGCCCATGTGGTCCTAAGAGAATAAAGTATGCTGTGTGACACAGACAACCAGCAGACATTTGAGCAGAACAGCCTTCTTTTAAAAAGTAAGATGCCAGAGTTGGCAACAGATTCTAGTCCTTAAGAAATGCCACCCTGAAAAATACATTCTAAGTGTGGGCTGAAGCGTGTGCTCTGAGTGGGCGCACTTCTTAGGGTATAAGTCAGGCTTCAGAATTAGATGCATTTTCAGAAAACCTAGGTCATGTTGTCTGATCTACTACTTTGGAAGGAGAAAAATTCCCTGAAAATTTTTTTTAAGGAGATCCTGGATTAGTACACTGTGATTTAATAATTTAACACATCTGTGGCCCTATGCCTAATCATTGCTTAAAAATGTCATGAAAAATAGATGATATATGTGGGGGAAAATAGGTTCTGTTGTCTGATATGCTGGTATATACTTGTGAAAACCAATTTACCTGAGGAATAAATAGGATATCATTTAATTTAAGTGGAAGAGCAAACGCAGTCTAGCAATTTTTTTTCTGACTACAGCTTCCATCTTCTAAAATCTAAAAATAAGAATTACATTTTCATCAGTAAAAGGCAGTAGAATAGCAGAAGCTGGAATTTTCAATTTGTATGCATGCTAAGTAGTCACTTCATCCTAAAGCTATAATTGGAAATCTTTTATATGGTAAATTCAGAATAATTACAGAGCCACAATGTAGTAAATACTGCAGCCAACAAAGTTCTGTGAAAACAAAAACTTAATTTTCAGTTTTTATCACGTCCTTAATATTTGGCCTTTTGTGAATAAGACTTTAAATGTCTCCAGTGAATGGCACAGACTCTGCTCCAGCTGCAGTGTCTTTTTTTGTTTTGTTTTGTTTTGTTTTTGGTAAGATATAGTTCTTCTTTCAAAGAAGGAAATGTTCAGAGCATATTTGGCTTAATATGTGATTATTTCTCTTTTGATAACAAAGAGTGAATAATTTTAGAAGAGAAGTTGCTTTTCTAACCATTTATCAGCTATCTCTGGAGAAGTCTTACATTTTTGTGTTCTTATTTTGTCACGTCTAACTGAAATTCTCTCAAATAGCTTTATCTAAAGGTCAGTTACCTTTACCATCCAATTTAATTTTATCTACAAAGTTTTGAGAGTTTGGATTTGGATTAGGTAAAGATAAGTGTAATGTCACAGGCATGCACACACCTTGGCGGCCAGAATTGCAGCTTGCTGACCAACGGGGATTTGCAGTGAGCTAGCAGCAGAAGTGAAGAACCGGGGGGAAATGTCCCCTGACAGTTAACCTCAAAACAGCTTCTAATGGATTAGAGCAGAAAAAATAGAGTCACTTAAAAACTATGAGTGGGCTGCTAGACCAGCAAGACTTATCTGGGTTCCAAACAAGAGAAAAACAGGTAAAAAGACGGTCAGAAGCAAACATATCCAGTGACATCAAAAAGGGAGACATAAAAAGTAGATTTTTCATATTCTAATCTTATTGGCAATAAAATCTCTATCACGGAATAGATGTTTAGTCTAGTTAGCTTCAGTGGCCATATTAGTTTGTTTTCACGCTGCTGATAAAAACATACCCAAGACTTGGCAATTTATACGGAGAAAAAGGTTGAACGGACTTACAGTTCTGTATGAACGGGGAGACCTCACAATCATGGCAGAAGCCAAGGAGGAGATAGATGGATGGTCGCAGGCAAAGAGAGAGGAGCACGCACGGGAAAACTCCCACTTATAAAACCCCCAGATCCCGTGAGACTTACTCACTATCACGAGAACAGCATGGGAAAGACCTGCACCCTGATTCAATTACCTCCCACCAGGTCCCTCCCACAACATGTGGGAATTAAAGATGAGATTTGGGTGGGGACACAGCCAAACCGTATCAGTGCCATTAAATCATAAAATTGGCTAACTAACCCCTTTAGTTCTGTTTTCACATCCAACAAACAATATTTGATTTCCATCTGGTTTGCCCTGTAGGGCTTCCCATAGGAAGAGAATGTTTGGGCTTTGCAGGATAAGAATTCAGCCTGTGTGACTGTATTATTTTTGCTTCCATGAAAATACTGGTCTTTGGCTTTTCCTGATCAGTCTGGTAAATGCATCTTCTGAATTAAATCTCACAAATGCACTGGCGCAATGAAGTTATTTCATTTGTTTCCATGTACTTCCCAGAAGATCTTGTGGAAATCCTAAGTTCTCACCATTGGCTCTAGGGAATGATCCTGCCTCTTCCAACCTCTGGTGAGTCCCATGGTTCCTTACCATTTGGGAACATCACTGCAATCTCCACCTCATGATTTCATTTCCTCCTCTCTTTGTGTTCATGCCTTCTCTTCTTCTGACTTTTATGAGGATGCTTGTACTTGTCACTGGATTTAGAGTCCACCCATTAATCCAAGAGAATCTCACTCATCTTATATCCTTAGCATGTGCAAAAACCCTTTTTCCAAAGAAGGTCACATTCACAAGGTCTGAATATGAGAACTTGGGGAGCTATTACTCAACATAAGTATTAGTTTTACAATAATCATCTTTCACCATTGAAATTAACTTCATGTATTCGTATTTCCATTAAAGAAACTTTCAAAAACTCCCTCAACAGACAATCCATCTTTGGCAAATTCTTCATGCTTGATTTAGAATCATTTCTTTGATGCCTTCAAGGTTGGTTGCTTCATCCTGAATCCTAGTAGGAGAAGAAGGTAAAAATGTGTTGGATTCAGTTTTAGTCCTCACCGGAATGCAAGTCACTCATTCATCAAGGAGACTTTCTATTACTGGAAGAACGTTTTTATTTGGAATGAAATTGGAAAATCATTAATGCTCATTGCCTTGCTCATTATACAAATCAATAATAAGCATTGTAGTATCATTAATTCTACATTGAAAGTGTCATCAATGTGCTTTTTAGGATGAAATTAGAAAATACACTTCACGGACCAAGTGTTTCTTTGTGCATATTTTATATTACAAGGCAGTGCTATCTTAACCCAAAGAATCAAACTTTTTTCCGTGCCTTATTGGAACGTCAATTAATGTGAACTTAAAGAAGTAATTTTAAAAGGACTGGGTTGAATAATATGTGTTTTTATGAGATAATAAGAATCTTTTCCCTACATATTATTTTGAACCACTGTGTAGAATGTCTGGTCAATGACCATTTTCAAAGATAAACCAAACCTACCACCTGGATCAATATGTTAAAGAGCCTAGAACTGTCATAAATTATTTCTGGTCAGAATTTCCCAAATGCAAATTTAAATTTCTCTATGAAGAGCCCAAGTAAGAAAGCTGACTGGGCAGGGTTTGGTTTCTACAGTCTCACATCTGAGTTGCCTCACTGTGCACAGAAGAGTTTTAAGATATGACCAGGCCTGTAAACGGTTTTTTTTAAACTTTAAGACTGCCCTTAGAGACAGAACCTCAGGTAATACGGCCTACTTGGATTGAAAATAATATGAAAATAATTACAGGTATTGATCGACTTACGACCTATGCAACTTACGACCATTCGACTTTACGACCACAATCTCTAGCCACGACTGCTCCGCGTCTGGCAGTGCAAACATTGCCCAGCTGGGCGTAAGACAGTGCGGACCAGCTTCTGGCAGCACTACCATCTCCGCGTGCACCATTTCAACTGTTATCCCAGACTCGGTACAGCAATTTGTGTTTTGTGTCGTGGATATTTTTCATCAAACCCCTCCCAATAAACTTCTTATACATTTCGAAGCAATGGACCCAAACATCGAACGATTTGCAAGGATTGAACAGATGGCGCACGATGTGTTTCGTCCGTATCATGAAATTTATGAAGAAAAAAAGAAGCATACAATTCAGACAAAGCTCACCATGTTTATGAAAAAACCAACTCCAGTAACCCCGACTGCTGCCTCAGATGACGACATCAACGATCTGCAGCCAAGCACCAGGGGCCAATAAAATGTTTCGTACATGTTTATATATTTTGATATGTTTTGCAATTGGGAAAATGTTTCCTATGGTATTTTTTACAGCTGTATTTTGTATTTTTGTATGCACCTGTATTTTGTAATTTTATATGTTTTGCAAATATTAAACCAGTTGTACTGGTAACGCAGTGTTTTACTTAAACCTGACGAATGTAAAAATAAGAAACAAAATGGTGTAGAGATGATACAAATGGCATAAAATGAACAAAGAAAATTATGATATATAACAATAATGAAAGAAAATTACGATAAAATATGACTTAACGATTTTTATAACATCATTTCACAGTACTGTACATATAGCCTACTCAACTTACGACCAAATCGTGTTACGACTGGTCTGTCGGAACCAATCGTGGTCGTAAGTCGAGCACTAGCTGTAGTGTCTTGAAAGCCATGAAGATATACGTCACTTCTAAATGTTAAATGCTTGTGTAATTAGCTTAATTAGCAGACCCAGTAACACCTCTCTATGCACCTTCTTTCCAGGCACAGGCACGTGCACATTCTGATGAGGAATACTTCAAACACTATATAAACTGCTTTCAGAGAAAAGAATAAGCAATAACTAATGAATTGCTAAAAGAGATTTTGGTGAAGGAAAGTGTATTTGGAATGATAACTGGATTTCCGTGTGCACGAAGATAAGTTTCTTAACAGTAAAAGGGTTAAGAAACTTAAAATGAGTTAAAACGTGAACAGATAGAGCTTATTTGAATTCTGCTAGCTGAATAAACATATGTTTGTTAGGTTAGATTTCGGTCATCAGATAAATTAGAAATAAAATAAATACAATAACATCATTGAGATAATTTTTTTTATTGTCTAACTGCAAAGTAAAAAAACATAAATATATTCCATATCTTGTAAAATGACAACTTCTCATTTTACAATATTCTGTTACTTGCACTAGCTACTTTTCTCTTTATATTCAAAACAAATCCCAATATGACAAAATTCTGTAAGTTCTTATGTCCCTAGACATTTATGTTATTAAATTGAGAATTATGCCAATTCGATTCCCTAACTTTATGGTTCCTTAGCTCGTTTCCTGGCATTGCTGGAGAAAAATATTTTGCTTGCAATCATAAAAATCCTAGATTTTAACATAGTAGCAGAAAGCAGATAACAGACACAGTTGACTTTAGAATTTCACAGTGTGAATTAAAAATGAAGTTCTGAGGTTCATAGTTCTTAGCCTCCTTTCATAGAGATTTTAATCTGTTTGAAAGATAATTATTTTAAAACAATTTCAACTTGTTCAACTGTTAGATTTAATCCCATTTCATTTTTATGGCTGGCTAAGAGTTGGATCTGAAGAAGAGAAAAATGAGAAGGAAGAGAAAAGCTACAAAGAGCCTGTCATTCTGTAGGTTTACATATGCATACATGAAAAGTTTGTCATTTGATGCACATAGTTTTGCAAACACATGGAAATTAACGCACACACTTAGCCATTTTTTCTAACTGCCTAACCAAGAAATATAGTCCATTCATGAGTTCTTTTAAAAACAATGCACAGACCAGAATATGATTCCTTTATGTTCTTCTCTGCTGGAAACTGAGATTTGCACAGACTTTGATTTTCATAAGCAGAGTCACCTGATTTTGCTGCATTAGATTGCTGCCATGGCACCATTTACAGCTCTTTGTGAGTCTGTCTGATGTGAATTCCACTGCCGCATCTTGGACACACCTGGTCGTGGCCTCATTCACTGAAGTTGAATTGAACAGATTTGCACAAATGTGGTAGAAGCTCAGCTTCTTGCTGAAGTGGGGTAAAATGAACTCTTGGGTCATGAATACGATACAGCCACATTTGGAATATAATAACAGAGATGGGAAGGAAAATTCCAGACAAAATAGTATTTATTCCATGAATAATTGACGTTAAGTCTCTTTGCTCAAAGTCAAGACAGATTGCCTTAATGGGTAGGTGGTAAGAAGGCAGAATCCACGCAGAGTCAAGGAGAAAGCATTGATGAACAATGCAAATGGATAAGTCATGGGCATCCAAGAGGAAGAGAAGCAGGTAGCATGGCCCCAAATCCCCAGCTGAATTTCAGCCTCCAAGAACCCTGGTAAAATAAGAACAATTTTTGGTGTAAGGAAGCGCTGCTTTACATTACCAACACAGGGATTCAAACATGGGGAGGAAGGAAAATATTGAATAACCACCGTTAAAAAATGGAAGACAACGTGAAGACCTCTGGAAGCAAGACAGAGTGGTTTGAGGTATGATCGTCAATTCAAGAGGATTCAGAGCATGGGCTAGAATTCCTAGAGTTGTGGCTCCACTAGTCTGGCAACCTCTTAAAGCACACTTGTTTATGTTCTAAAGTTCAAATGCCCAGACCTCACACAGATCAGTGAAACCGAAACATCACGAGATGTGTTCCAGATACCAGCATTTATTAAAAGGAGCCCCATGTGATGCAATGATCAGTGACTGTGGAAAATTGCTGCTGTAGCATGCTTTCACGTTTCTGAGATTGGAACTGGTCCAATAAAATTGTGTACATGAAACATGCAAGAGTAAATCCACAAAGATTGATGGTGTGTACTTTACACAGGCAGCTGAATGCGTAGGTGTCACTGGAATTATGAATGTAGATGGGACACATCTCACCTCTAGAACTTTTTAATTTCCTGTTAAGAAAAAAAAATGCAGCTCTCTGCCAGAGCTCATTTAATTTTACATAAACATGCTCTGAGGCTGAAACATAGCTGACTAACTTTCAATGTGGAAGCAAAATTTAAAACTGCTCTTAAAGTTATTTCTTAACAGAGCTCACATCAGAATCATCCAGTTCGGAAAGATTGGATTCATCAAATGAATCTTCGGCCAACAACTGCTGGAGAACGATGGTAACATCAGGCATAGGAATGCTACTTTTTTTTTTTTTTTGATGTTTTCAGTGATTGAAAATTACTGTATTTTGTAAATGGAAATATCACTTCTAAAAATAGAATGCTATAAATAGAATGATTTGTTTCCAAAATCAATACACTAGAATGATTGGAAAATAATAAAAGTGAGACATCTCCCCTCGCTAAGGGGAAAAGCGTTAACTCAGCAGAGAAGAACTGGCCCAAGAATTGCCTCATAAAAGAAGATGCTGTCTGAGCATCATCCTTCCGCCTCAGGTCCTGGCATCAGGGGTCCAGGCTGTTGGTACCCCCGTCCTCTCGCCCACCCACAGTAATGAGGCTGCCCTGGTCCTGAAGTCGTCACGTAGAGTTGAGTGACACGGAGCTGTCTGTGCTGTTGCTGTAACGTTGCTTCCAGAGAGTCTTCGAAGAGGGGATGCCAGCCAGGTGCGGCGGCTCACACCTGTAATCCCAGCACTTTGGGAGGCCGAGGTGGGTGGATCACCTGGGTTAAGGAGTTCACTCCCAGCCTGACCAATATGGTGAAACCCCGTCTCTACAAAAATACAAAACTTAGCCAGGCGGGGTGGCAGGCACCTGTAATCTCAGCTGCTAGGGAGGCTGAGGCAGGAGAATCACTTGAGCCCGGAGGGTGGAGGTTGCAGTGAGCTGAGATTGCACCACTGCACTCCAGCCTGGGCTACAAGAGCAAAACTCCGTCTTAAATAAATAAATAGACAAATATAAAAATAAACGAATAAATAAATAAATTTTGGAGTGATCGTGATGCTTTCAGATGCATTTACAGTCCTCTTCTCCACACATGCCCTGCTGCCTGTTGTCAGATACTCATAATTAACACACACACACTCTCACACATACACCAGGTGCACACCCCGCAATGTGCTCACACACTCATACGCATGCTTACACACTCACACAGTCACACATGTGTGTCATCACACTCACATGCACACCACACAATCACAGATGCACACCCTTGCCACATACACACTGGCAGTTATAGGTGTGCACCCCCACACTCTTCTCACGTGCACACACATGCACACTCACACTTGTACTCTCTCACGTGCAAACAAACATGCCCATGAACTCTGTCTCATGCGACTGAAACTTGGAGTTATTGACACATCTGAGCTACAATCTCCAGAGAAATGACTTCCCATCTAGCGCAGCAGTTTTTCAAAGATTGATTTTGTTTCACCCATACTATCGTCAATTATATCAATGGCTCAAAACATTTCATATTGTTTTATAGACCTTAATTTTATAAATAAACTTGACCACGACAAAATTATCTTCTGAGTAATTTTTAAGTTTGCTGTTATTCCAATATGCAGCTGTAGCAAAGTTTAAATTAATAGTTAGATGAGCCTTAGAGGGATGAATTGAAGCATATTTATTTACCAAATGTACATAAAATACAAGTAAACAAAGTTATTTTTCTTTTTCTATGGACCTCTGAGGAAATCTGATTTCACAATTTGGGAAAAAGTATTAGCCTTATAAACTTTAATCTCATATCTCCTTCTCTTAATATGTTTTAAAAACATATAAATTATTGAATTTAATATTTACACATTCCCTTAACACATCACCACATTATAAATTAAAAGATAATGTAGTTTCCTTACAGCTTCATAATATAAGATACTATTTCAGTAATGACAGTGTCTTAATTTTTAAATTATATTCAGTATATATTTAAACTTAAACATTTTCACAACAGAGTTAAACACAAAAAAACTATTTAGGAACACCTGTTTCAGATATTGTTGAGAGAACTAGGAATTGAGACCAAGTATATACTTCTTGAATCCAAAATCTATTTAAAATGTGGAATAGGCTGGGAGCAGTGGCTCATGCTTATAATCCCAGCACATTGGGAAGCCAAGGTGGATGGATCACCTGAAGTCAAGAGTTCAAGACCAGCCTGGCCAGCACAGTGAAACTCTGTCTCTACAAAAAATAAAAATCAGCGCTTGGGAGGCCAAGGTGGAGGATCACGAGGTCAGGAAATGGAGACCATCCTGGCTAACATGGTGAAACCTCATGTTTAATAAAAATACAAAAAATAGCCGGGTGTGGTAGTGGGCACCTGTAGTCCCAGCTACACGGGAGACTGAAGCAGGAGAATCGCTTGAACCCAGAAGGCGGAGGTTGCAGTGAGCTGAGATCACGCCACTGCACTCCAGCCTGGGAGACAGAGCAACACTCTGTCTAAAAAACAAAGCAAACAAAATGTGGAGCAAATCTAACAGAAGCCAGGAAAGTGGAGGAATTATTCTTTCTCTTTAATCCTCATTTGGTGAGTATTTCACACATTCTTCTCTGTTTTCATCACAAATCTTTAGAATACAGAAACATAGATAAGATTTCTTGCCACACAGAAGTCTGTAGTTGTTGAAGAACTTTATTTTGTGGGGAGGATTCATTAGGTCAATTAAAGTACTGTCATTAAAAAGAAAGTTATCACCAGCAAGAATGGGGTGTTTCAAGGTAGTTCCACAGTGCTTCTGTGGGCAACGGTTCAGAAAGCCTTGAATGGTGTGATGTAATTTGGAATCATGTCAGATGAGACTAGCAGTCTTAACTTTGGGCAAGAAAAAGTTGAAATAACACATTTGGATTGAAAGTTGAAATTGACAGTTGGAGATAAAAAATTCAAAATACATGTTAGAACAACATCATAAACTCTGATTCCTTCATGTAGATTCAGTTACTGAACATAAGGTGAAAATAAATATATTTTTATGTCAAAACACCGTAAGACATCTGGGTGACCTAAGAATTACAAAATATTGCAAATACATGATATTATTAGACTTTTTCCCAAAATGCCTAAATAGTATTAAGGATTCATGTGCTTATTGGACACAGATATTTGTGTTTGTAAATTAACTGACTATGTAACATGTATCTAAGCTGTATTTCTCCCTATTATTTTTAAGAGTTGAATTTTTTAAGAGTTGAATTCCAGGAATGTGTCATCTTCAGTTTCTGAGAGTTATTTTTATTGCATGGTATCTGGATGACAATTCCTAGATTAAAAGAAAATTATATTCACTTTTAAACAATGTTCTCTTAATATTTCATGACAGTTGCAGCAGTTACTTTAAAGTGCACATGTGCTGACTCCATGGTTTCTATTATTTCTGCATCAGTTCCTCATGGCTCGTGTTTTGTCCTATTTGGGTGTCATATTTTCCTTCTAATAGTTTCCTAATGTTTTTATTAAATGCGAGGCATTTATAAGATTTTTATATTTTCAAGTTTAATGTGACTTCAAAATCAAGTAAACAGTTTTTTAAATCTTAAACTTATGATGTTAAATTTATAAATATACGTAAAGTGTAAATGTCCAAATGTTTAACCAAATTTGGAAAAGTAAGTGATAACAGGCTTGCAAATAACTTAGGAAATCTAGGTGACATGAATGTTTTCAAGTAATTTATCAGACTGATCCAAGAAGACATAAAAAACTTAACAAAGTAATTATTTAAAAAGATGTTTTAAGTTTATGTTATGGCACTACCCCTAAAAATGCTCCCAACCTGTAATTATCAGAAACTTTTTTCAGTCCTTTAAGTAAACAGATAGATGCTTTTTAAAGTACTCCAGTGTATAGGTCAAAGAGAGAATTTCCAGTTTTCTTCAGGATTTCAGAAAAATATTTAATACTAAAATTAAAAAACAATACAAGAAAATAATAAGCACGTCTCTTGTATGTATGTTAGGGCAAAACTGCTAAGTCAGATGGCAACTAGAATACAGCAGTATATCCAAGAAAGAAACGCAAAAGTATATCCAAATGGCGGTTTATTTTAAGTGCTAGCGTGGCTTTAATATTAAATTCTCAATCACAGTGTGACGTCGTAACAGGGCAGAAGGCGCACCTTCTCAATACAGAGAAATAACGGCAATTCTTAGTTATGATTTTCATATGTATTGGTAGTTTAACTTCCAGGATTAGACTTAAGGATGAAGATGTACTCAAAGCACTCCTGTTGAGTGAGCAATGTGAGAATGTTTTCTTTCTTCTTTGCACATTTTTCCATGATGGTAGATGACATTGGGGGGAAATGAGTTACAACCTTCAAAAAAACAGAATTAAAAACCATTTTTATAAGTAATGTGATTATTTTGAATACTTGCATAACTCTTCACTGAGCTTATTCCCAAAAGTGCTGAGCTACGTCTGGTACTTTTATTTCACCCAGAAGGCGGCTGACCGCTCCATGGTTAAGGAAAGTGTGGGCAAGAAAGGGAGAAAATTAGAGAAAAGTAGGAGCATCTTACAGTTACATGGTGGTCAAGTAAGAATTGGATGAAGAAAGAAAAAAAGGCATTTTAGCAGGATGTTCGGATGATGGGCGTGTAAGGTAATATATATGAAGAAACTGTGTATTTATAGAAATATTCACATGAAATCTGTATTGTAATGACTTCAGTACTCTTTTGTCTGCAGCACTTGCAAATTATACGCCCTGTCATGTATTTCCTATAAAAATGTTTAATTAATTGTTTGATAAAGTGATACAATCTGTGCACATTAGTCCAGCTGGGTCTCTCCCTGACCCCGTGCAAACACAACCTTCTTAAAGCAGACCTAGTGGACTCCAGCTCCACGGACACGCATCTCCTTGTTCCAGGTTTGAATCTAACGCGGCCAGCTCCTAACTAGGCCAAGGGTCTCAGCAGCTGTGCTGTGCTGAATCCAAGGAGGTAGGCAAGTGTGAAAAGCAAACAGGAAGAGGAGCACGGCCTGGGGCGGGGGCAGCTGCCCGGACACGTGTCACCAAACTCAGGAGTGACACAGCACCAGAGGGTGACCCACAATAACAAAGCTCGGGGCAGAATGACAGAAACTCCAAACTTACCCTAAGAAATAAAGTTGACAATGGAATAGGATGTTTGCATTCGACCCTCAATGCATTCATTTCCCTTTGTCTACACAAATTTATAGAGAACAAGCAGAATCTGAGACCGGAGCTTTAGGGCGCTCCGTGTGCTAGCAGGAGGGACTGTTATGGCCCATGTGTGCCCCATGCCCAGCAATCAGGTACATTTTTATTTCTTCACACGCAGGGAAATGGGAACAATGACTGCTCTAGGTACCTGCTCAGCACACTAAGAAGATAACTGCATATCAAAGCCATCGGTAATTAGTAAGTATCTCCTGAATTAATGCTAGAGGAATGTTTCTAATTCCATTACTTAAATTAAATCCCATGTGATTTAATAAATGCCAGTGTCAGCACCAATCTCCATGTTCAGCGCTGTGCTAAGGTTAACAGATACAACTTGAAGTTTGATAGTTTTCTTAAGAAATTGACAGACTGGCAGTTCAGGTCATTTTGTGATCAACAGGCGGCGTTTTACTGGAACCATGGATATTATTTTATTTTTTCATTACATGCAGGGCAGCACCCCTAACTCATTGGCCTTTTGGGCCTTACGTTCTACTTTCTTTTGTGCCTGCAGGTACCTGTTTCTGGGACTGGGCGTATTTCGACAGCGGAGCCCTCGGAAGGAAGTTCACTCCTGATCATTTTGCCCTAGCTTATGCTGCGGAATGGGAACAAAGACAGAGCTGCATCGGCCTGTGTGACACAGGTGAGGACAGCGAACTCAAGCCAAGGGGAGGACATTCCCTCCCAGCAGGACAGCAGGACCATGAAGCGGTCCGAGGATTGCATCGTTATCTACTTATCAGGCACCTGCAGTCAAATGACACCTTCAAAGTCTCAACTGCACTTATTAGTGGCTGGGCTACAGTCACACAGTTAGTTTCCTTATCGTTTATGGGATAACGAAGCTTGGTGAGTAAGCCAGATGCCTGATTTTCCAGGGCCTGGCGTGGCTCACTAGTTCATTGCCCCACTATTTTAAAAGGGCACAGGTGAACTAGATGGATGAAGCCGTGGATCTCCAAGTCTGCTTTCTGTCTCTCCTTTCGACAACATACACCAAGAGAGTTGACAGATGCTGACGTGACCCAAGTCTGCAGGGACACAGGAACGTGAGGCTGTCTGAAAACATCCTCCCAACTAGCAAGTGATGCCCAGCCTCCGCGTCACCCCAATGGACACGCCCTCCGTGTTCCCAGGAAGCTGTAGCAAAAACACAAACTACCTGGGCAGTCTGTCTCCACAGATGGATTGATCAGTTTCCAGATAAAGATGAGAGAAATTTTGTAATGAGATTCAAGAAGAAAATTTAACCCAAGTCAGGAAAACATCCCCAGCCCATCCAGAATCCCTTATTTCTGGGCGGTGGGGGCATTCTGCTCCACTGCCACACCGTGCTCGGGGGTCCTGTGTGGGTCCTTGAATTATCCTTTGCCAACATTTTCACCACTTCCTCCCTATTCCCCACATCCCGAGCAGCACCAAGTCCCAGCTGCCCTCCTGCCTCGAGCCGAGGTCTCCCCCTGCCCTCTCCCTTCCCTCCTCTCTGTGACTGGAGGCCCAAGGCCAGTACAATGGGCAGGACGAAGGGCAGCATTCCCACTCATTCGCTCGATGGACATCAGGCTGCCCTTCAGGACACCTCTGAAAGGCTTTGCTCCCATGGTAGCATTCAACGCACAGCAAGCGTGTGAGCTCTGCCCCCACTCTAGAGAGCAGGAAGCCAGGTCCAGGAGGTGAGATGAGCCATCCAAAGTAGTCAGGCTGGGATCAAAACCCAAACAGGCCCAGAGTGTGTGCTCCTATTCACTGCAGTGGGCATCTTCTTACAGTGTGAGTTGCTTTGCATGGCCCCACATCTGTGCAGATAGAGAACCAGATCAATCTCTCTAATGCTGCAGAAACCTGACTCTTTAGATAGAAAAATGCATAGATACATAGATGATGACACATACCTGTATATGTTACACATTCATCAATAGCTAGCTGGCTAATAGATGAGAGATAAATGAATTATTAGATTGAGAGATTTCTATCTGTAGACATATGTTTACATACAGACGTACAGATTGATGGATAGCTGGTTAGCTAGACAGATGATGATATATGATAGATTAGATAGGTGGACAAATGGATGGATAGGTGAATGATTGATAGATAGATACCTGCATCTGTATTCTGTATGTGTGTATGTTTTTATACAGATATATAGATTTATTGATAGCTAGCTACATCCACAGCTCACAGAGGATAGATTAGATGAATAGACAGCTAGATAGATACGTATTTTTTCTATATGTGTATATATTTTTATACAGATATAGATTTATTGATAGCTAGCTAAATATACAGCTCATGGAGGATAGATACTTAAATATATATTTTCTATATGTGTATACATTTTTATGCAGATATGGCTCCTTATTGCCATATAATCAACATATCCATTATTGCTACTTCAGTGAAGTTTTTAAAAACATTTCATTTGTTTTAAATTTTCATTCAATTAATGTCCCCTTCTTCCATCTGTTTGAGTAATTGAGCAGGGTGATAAGAAAGAAAGAAATGGCATGAATAATTGCTGTTAGCACAACTTTCTCCAGACTTATTTTCTGCTTTTTTTGTTTTTTGTTTTTTTGTTTTTTTTTTTGATGGAGTCTCGCGCCGTCGCTCAGGCTGGAGTGCAATGCTGCAGTTAATCTCCACGTCCCAGGTTTGAGTGGTTCTCCTGTCTCATCCTCCCTAGCAGCTGGGATTATAAGCACCCACCAAGACGCTGGATAATTTTTTTGTATTTTTAGTAGAGAGGAGGTTTCACTGTGTTGGCCAGGCTGGTCTCAAACTCTTGACCTCATGATCCACCCACCTCAGCCTCCCAAAGTGTTGGGATTACAAGCATGAGCCACTGAGCCCAGCTACTTTTCTTTAATTTCTTAGTGTTTTTCCTTTTAAGTTTTTCAAGTGTCAACAGAGCTAGGATCATCAGACCCTACTGCTCAAAGCTACCATAGTTTCACGGCCCACTGGATAAAGGCTAACTGGTTTCTAGACTTGATACTGGAGACCTATGGTCCGAAGGCCAGTAATCTGCTGAAAGTCCAGGAAAAGGGAGACGCTGTATTTAACTCCATGCTCTGTAGACAAATTTCAGTATTTCAGTCCACCAAGAACAGGCGCATCCGTGTTCTCTCATAAGAATCCTCTGGCCTCCAGAGCTCGGGCTTCTGGTGTATACAAAACTTACAGAACGAAATCAGATCTTGCCTTCACTGTACTCTGAGTAATCCTGAACGTCAGGGCAAAAAGTCCATAAAGCCTTGTCCCTAACAGTAAGGAGGTGACCATCTTGGGAGAAAGATGGAGGTGCAGGTGGATAATTGCATGCTGCTGACATTCACAGCCATGCCACCAACACACAGCAGGAACTTAGAGGCGTGTCAGAGGAGCTCACAGAGGGGGAATCACGTGCTGACTGGACCTTGAGGGACATTTGAATCCCAACGGATGTTGAAAGCAAGAAGACAGCATCCATCGCAGGCTTCATGGCACTGTTTCTGGGCAGAGCCTGGCAGGCTCAGCGATGAATAAGAAGAGGATGAGAATGTTCCTGGGTGCCAGGTGCAAGAGGATGAGGATGTACACATCCACAGAGCCAATGGCTTGCCCTTTAATGTATGGAAAGTCATTGCAAAGAGTACGGGCAAGAGACCAGCATGGTCTAATTTTTGGGTGGGTGAACAAGAAGGAGTTTGGCAAGGGCCAGCAGGAGGGCCTGGAACCAGAAGAGTGAACAGCAGGATGACCAAGGAGGAGCCGCTATCCGTGAGTTTAGTAATGTGCCTGCCACCCTCAGGTCTACTAGGGTTTGGATGTGTGTTCCCGCCCCAATCTCACTGGGTCTGACATGCCTTGGATGTGTGTTCCCGCCCCAGTCTCACTGGGTCTGACATGCCTTGGAGCTGTGTTCCCGCCCCAGTCTCACTGGGTCTGACATGCCTTGGAGCTGTGTTCCCGCCCCAATCTCACTGGGTCTGACATGCCTTGGATGTGTGTTCCCACCCCAATCTCACTGGGTCTGACATGCTTTGGATGTGTGTTCCCGCCCCAGTCTCACTGGGTCTGACATGCTTTGGATGTGTGTTCCCACTCAAATCGCATGTTGGATAATTGTAGTCTCCCACGTTGGCGGTGAGGCCTGGTTGGAGGTGGCTGCCTCATGGGTGTGGTTTCTCACGGTGTCACATCGCCCCGCTGGTGCCGTCATGGAGATAGTGAGTCTGCGTGAGATATGGCTGTTTAAGTGTGTGCCACTCCTCCTCCCTCTCTTCCTCCTGCTCCAGGCATGTGAGGGGCTGGCTCCATCTCTGCCTTCTGCCATGATTGGAAGCTTTCAGAGGCCTCCCCAGAAGGAGAAGCTGCTATACATCCTTTACAGCCTGCAGAACCATGGGCCAATCAATCCTCTTTTCTCTATACATTACCCAGCCTCAGGCATTGCTTTATACAGTCCAAAAATGGAGTGATACAGAGTCCCAACTGCCCATTATGAAATCTTAAATGCTCAGAATTCCTGGCTGTGATGACTTAGCAGAGACAAAATATTCGGATGACATAATTGGTGAAGGGTGACACTACTAGGCACAGCCTGTAAAACAAATGGCAGAAACACACCCTGTTTCTTTTGAAGAACATGAACAGAGTTTCATAATATTATTTTACTTTTTAGGATTTCAGTCGAGTTTAAACATTGGAAATTGCTCTGTCATTTTCACTGCAGGGATTCCCAAATATTTGCTTTTAAAGTTATATATTAAGTATGGTGACAATACCTAGGTCTTCTTTTCTGAAACACAAGGTTACATAAAAGTTCAGATTTTTATAACCACATGTGATGTGCTTATTACATGTTAATTTTACTTCTGCTGAGTCCATTGCAGCTACTACACCTAAAATGTGAAATATGGCTCAGAAGCAAGATAACCCACTCAGGACTTCTGCTTGTGATCGGAGTTTGGCCGTAAACTTTGAATACATTTCCTGTAAAATATCTGCATATTAAATTCTAGGAAGGCTCAATTGAGTTGCTCTCTCCTCTATTAAGTAAAGTTTAGTTTGATTTGGTTTAATTATTCAGTAATTTTACAAAGATAGAAGTACTTGCATTCTCTCTTTCTTCATAGTTAAAACAACAAAAGCAATGAACACAAAACAGCAACATATCCAAGGCAGTGAAGCAAACCTGTCTCAAGTGCCGCAGTGAGAAAAGGCAAAGATGCTTTTGGTGGAAATCTGAACCCAGCTTTGCACGGAGGACGTGTCTGAGTGGGGCATGTGAAATCTTTGTTTCTAACCAGTCACACAAGCACATTTTAAAAACATGGGGTCGTGTAGGAATCTCTAGCAAACTTCTATTGGTGACTAGACTAAATGATCGTAGCAACATTTCTGAAGCGGAAGATTTATTATTGTCTTTTTTATCTTATGCGGTAACTGGATTTCACTGGACTTTTTTTTTTTTTTTTTCTAAGATGGAGCTTCGCTCTTGTTGCCCAGGCAGGACTGCAATGGTGTGATCTCGGTTCACCGCAACCTCTGCCTTCCAGGTTCCATTAATTCTTCTGCCTCAGCCTTCTGAGTTAGCTGGTATTATAGGCATGCCCCACCACGCCCAGCTAATATTGCATTTTTAGTAGAGACAGGGTTTCTCCATGTTGGTGAGGCTGGTCTCGAACTCCCAGCCTCAGATGATCCGCCCGCCTCTGCCTCCTGAAGTGCTGGGATTACAGGCATGAGCCACCATGCCCAGCCAGATTTTTCTTACTGAACTCCATGGTATGCTGTCGGCATAGGACATTAAATATAGATCAAAATCCTATTATCTTAGGAGCTGGGCAGCCTTTCCCTGGCTCCATTAAATATCACAGTGTGACTTCCAGAAATTAGTTAAAACCCCCAAACCTCAAAGTTCACATGAAGAAATGGAAATAATATTTCCTCTTAGTGATGTATATGATGTGTGTGTTTGTGCGTGTGTGTTTGTGCGTGTGTGTTTGTGTGTGTGTGTGTGTGTGCCTCACATGGAACTGTAACTTCATTCTTCATTATGCATCAAGCCTGTGTTGTCATTTACTCCCTCATTGCTTTGGGATGGACTCAGGCCACGCATCTTCCTGACTGCTCCTTTTTCTGTTGTCACATCCCTTAAACCCACCTTCCTCCTACAGTTTGCATTTATTGTTGGATTTTACTAATTGAGCACTAACTCGCCAGTTTTCATTTTAATTGCATGCTTTGTTGATTCTCATAATTTTTTCCAGTCCCACCAACAATTTAAGATTGATAAAAATAATTTTACCGACGTCCATTGTGGGGAATAGAATCTGTGATACGCAACTCCCCCTCATCCATGGAGGGGTCAGAGTATCAGGGAAGGGTGTGGACACTGCATGATGAGATAATACCAAGCATCAAAGAAACAAGAGTGACCACTGGGAATCATGCCCTCAATGGCATGAATTAAATAATGCCACTTGGCACTTTTGTGTGTGTCCATGCCCTGTAAGTCAACAAAGGAAGATTACTGGAAAAATTATAAGCAGCATATAATAGGCACATGCAGATGTAGATAGATTTCTAGGATTAATATTTATTTTGTATCATGAGTTCCAAGAATGGGACATCGGGAAACATGACTTAGAAAAGGTTGGGGTCAGCCATAGACTCACCAGTAAAGGTCATGTGTAGGTCACCTTCTAAAGTAGAAAATAGGGGAAGGAAAGGGAGAAGGTTCTGGGAAGTTGACACTTGGTGTTCCTGAACAGAAGGAAGCCACCAACACAGATAACAGTGACTAATAATCAGTGAGGGAGTATCTTGGCACATACATTGTTATCTATTAAAATGCTTGTTGGATGATGTGGAGACGTAAATGTGCTTTAACTAAATCGAGTAACATTGGGAAGCTTGCAAGTGTACAGATTTTTAACGCCTTAAACATTGAGTAACATTAAGGTATGAGAGTGTTGCATCTTACACACTTTGACATTCAGTCATGTGTTTGAATAACACGTGCCTTAATCAGGATGCCTTGTAGTTAAAAATGTAGGCAAAATAAAGAATGTATGCATTCTGTTTTCTAAAAATAAGCATTTCTCTAGTCTTCTCATTAATGTAATGTCTTAAGCAATATGGACAAAAATCTTTCCATCCTAAATCCATTCAAGTATCTTTTCACCCTATAGCTAATGGAAAATGCTCCATGGTGAACTATATAGATTTTTCATGTTCAAAAAATATTTACACAATTATTTATTGGAAGGCCTGAGCATTCATGGAATCATCTTCACTAAAGTTCCTGGAGTTAAAATCTGCTCATGTAACCCGACAGGACTTCTATCCTAGAGGTGCCTCACACCTAGGAGACGCTAAAAATTACTCTCAATGGAGAGATTAAGTAAGTAATTAACATTTTCAGAGGAATCTAACATTCTCTTGAGGCTGGGACCATGAGAGCATTGCTCCCTGGAAATTCAGGAAAGACACACACACACACACACAATTTGGACTACTTTTAGCTGCCACAGGTCATGAACCTGGGGATTAAAGCCCAGCATAGCAAATATATAAAAGATGAGGGGCCTCAGCTGGTTTCTGTGTTAATTCATTCAATGGCTGTCTTGCTGTCTCTCATTCATTTCTGTCTCTGTGGCTAACTTCCTGCGTTTACACTATCGGAAATCACCTTGTTGAATTCTTGTGATGTCATTCTGCAAGAATCCTACCAGACATTTGCTTTGGAAATGACTCTGGAAGTTTAAGCTGAGGGCTATGGACTTGTCTTCCAGCTCTTCAGAGAGCAATAGCCATCATGTCATTTCTGCTGGGCATAAATTGCCATCATCTCTGAAGTACTTGGAGCTTTGGAAGTGCTAAGAGTGGAGCGTGTCGGAGCCATGTGAACAGTCTCTCTGTGCACCCTGCCCGTGGGGCTGAAACGGACCTCTCTAGACTGGGTGTGAATCAAAGCGTTCCCGTCTGTGCTGACCCAAATCCATACAGTCAATGTCAAAAAGGAAAGTCTGCAATCCAGCTGCACCTCATCCTGCCATCTGCTCTGACCAGAGTCTCTTCTGCTCATCCGAATCCGGAAGTCCCCCCAAGGTTCGTTCACACTTGTCTCCAGGAGGAAATAGGTCGCTATCCTGTCTCTACCTGATACTATGAATATCTCACAGTCAGTATAATACTCCGACAATTTGTGTGTTTTAGGCTTGTCAAATAGACTGGCATTTTGCACAAGGGAGTGTTTCCATACGTGTTTAATATGAATGACTATGCTGTTTCTAAGAAGATGCAATGTAGACCTCGGTGGCGTTTCAGCAAATAATTCCTGACAGTGTACTCAGCACGTTTGGAGTCCTCACTCTGTGCTAGGCACTGGCTAATGGCTCTCTGAGCAGAGTCTACCTGTGATTGCTGTTTGGCTGTTGCCGGAGAGAAGCTCACCGAGGTCATGGTTCACGCAGTTCGAGGTGCAGCCAGTACCCTAATTGCCATCGGTGCTGTGCCCCAGGCCTCCCACCGCGCTGGCTGCCATGGGAGCTCTTTTTTCAGTGACCCTGGGGCAGGATTACTCATTAGATAAACACCTGCTGTGTTTCTCTCAGATACACTTTAGGCTCTTTTGCCTGGACTGCCATATGGGAGCCCTGGCCTTTCCTTGTTTATAAATAGTTTGAGATGTGAACATTTATCATGACGCGGGCTAACCTCTTTCATCTTACATCAAAAGATGTCTGTTTCTGAGTTTGGTAAATACATCAACCGTGTGCCTGAGGACCCCCGCTTGGCAGGTGCTGCAAATAGCATTTTCCTCCTGGGACTATGGCAGTGTTAACACAAGCGATTTGAAAAATAGTGCTATGTTCAGAAAAAAAAAACATTTGTTTTTAAAAAGTATTTTAATGAAATACATAATGTGAACAAAAACCATATAACCTACACACAGTTTAAGAAATGGTAATACACAAATGCCCATATTTGCTGAAGAACCTATGTTTTTTGTTCTAAAAACATTTGTTGTAAGAAAAAATAACAGGATAAACAAATAAGAGTTAAACACTTTTTATCCCTTATCCTTGGGAGTCAGGTCTTCTAATTGTCATTGAGCTAAATTAAGAGCCTAAGGGGCTGACTTCTCATGATGTCCGTCCCAGACATAGCTGGTTACTTATGCAAAACCTCCTGAAACTAGGTAGTTATATTGGATGATTTTGCACAGCTGCAGCCTAAGGTAAGTGCTCTGAGGACATTTAAGGTAAGCCAGGCTAAGCTACGGTGTTCCAGACGTTAGGTGTATCAAATGTGTTTCTTACGGACAATATTGTCAACTTATGATGAGTTTCTTGGGACGTAACCCCTTCATAAGTCCAAGAGCATTTGTATTTCAAGCACTCCTCATTTTATTGTCCATAAACCTTCACTGATACCGCACACTTACTTCGCATCAGACTGGTGTAACGCCCCCATGCTACACCTCAGGACATGTGATGTTCATTTGGGAGAGATGATAAGTGCTGCTGGAAGAAGGAAAGCAGAATGAGGAGTGGGGAGCCCGGAGTTTTAGACCCCACTGTGTCCCTGATTTAGTGGGTTGCGCTAACAGTTTGGGTAGCCTCTCCAGAATCAATCTCCTCCTGCTGTGAGATGTGGAGAATGACTTAGAACCTGATAGAATCTGAGGGTCTCGGATGCCCCTGCGCCTGTTCTCTCTCAGCGCTGTGCTTCCTTTCTGCCTTTGGTTCTCATCTATCTTGCAGCTCAAGCGCATTCTCTATAAACACCCGAATACCACCCAGTGTCCTTTGGTGTGTGTGTTTGCTATACATTGAGAGGAACTTCTCTTTTTTCATGTTTTGTTTTATTTTATTGAGACAAGGTCTCCCTCACTCTCACCCAGGCTGGAGTGCACCGGCAGCATCACGGCCTCCACCACGGGGCTCAAGTGATCCTCCCACTTCAGCCTCCCAAGTAGCTGGGACCACAGGTGCACACAACCACACCCAGCTATGGTTTTTTAATTTAAATTTTAATTTTTATAGAAATGGATTCTTCCTATGTTGCCCAGGGTTGTCTCAAATGCATGGGCTCAAGGGGTCCTCCTGCCTCAGCTTTCCAAAGTTCTGAAATAACAGGTATGAGCCACCACACCTGGCCCCATGATCTATTTGTTTGTTTCTCTTCAGTTGGTTAAAGAAGACTATTAAACAAAGATGATTTATGAAAAGTATATCTAGAGCCAGGAGTGTTGCTTGTTCACTTTACTAGTTCATCTGTTCTTACAGATTCAGGGAGCAGAGGTGCTGACGCGTGGGAACGGGGACAGCACTGGTTCTCACCCTCCCATTCTCTCCACTTTGACACGTTTTCAAGAATTTTTAGGCTGTGTCACCTCAAGACACTTGTAAGACATAAAGTGCAGTCCCCAGTGGCTCAGGAGAGACCCTGTTGCCATGCCCTCCTCCGCCGTGGTCGCTGGGTTCAATCAGAGCACCTGAGGAGGATGGTCCAGCACCGACTCTCAGGAGCTGGGGCCATCTCCTCCACTCTTTCCCATAATCGTCGTGAAGGTGCTGCCTCTATGTCTGTTATTCAAGCCCAGGACACAGAAAACAAGAGCCAGTTTTAGAAGACTAAGGAATTGTGCCTCTCACCAATTCAAAGAGTCCCTCTATCAAATGACTAACATACAAAGTGCCTTGACACACACAAATTATTTGTAAACAAACATATTTTCCAACATTAGTTATGTTTTTGACAGATATTAAGACACTTCATGCTCTCCAGAGATAATTTCTAGATAAATTGTGAACTATTAGCTCCATGCTACAAATTTCTGTTACACTATCATTTAGCGTTTAATAATGTTGCATGTTTAGTAAAACTTTCATGTTATCTAACATCTCTCGGCATGTGATTTATATAACTCTAAGATGCTTGAAGAAAGAGAATGTTTTATTTTATTCTTATATAGTACATAACACAATGCCTCTTTCATAAAAAGTTATCATTTACTTGAAAATAATATGCTCATCATTCATACAAAGATAGTCAAATTCAGATTCAAATGTCATCCACATTAGATATTATGTTTCTTACTCATATCTTAAGATGACAGCTCAGAAAATATCTCCAGATACAACTACAAGTTAAAGATTAAAAAGTGACCTACATGACAAAACAAAATGTACTTGGTTATCTGAAAAAATACCATAAGTATTCCCTATAAATTTCCAAGTTGTAAATGAGCTACTGATTGAACCTAGTGATATTGTTATACAATACACACCATTCGTAACATAGATGGTAATTCTAAGGAGAACATTGGTCTCTTTTTATATTAATCTGCAAATCAATCAATTTAGGACTTACTTTAGAGAAAAATCTAGGAAACAGATAGTATATTTTTCATTTTTAAAATTTGTAGTTAGAAAAGAAAATATGAAGAACTGAACTAAAGATCTACTTAGAAAATACTATGATACTATTGCTAATATTTGAGACACAACCTCTGATGTGTTTTATTTTAATTTCTCTAGAATGTCTTTCTCCGTTGGTAATCTGTGAGTACATATTGCGTCCAGGGCACTGTGATGGTGAGTAGGAGCCAGGGGATAGAGACGTGAGGGGCTCTATTCTAATGAGTGATGATGACACCTATTTAAAAGAAATCAGTTTCCATTAACCCAAAGACTCAGTCTCTTCCTTTCTTTCTTGTTTTAATCCTTCCTTTCATCTTTTTTTCTTTGTCTTTGAATTCATCTTTTGTCACTATTTTCCCAACAAACCCTAATCTAGACATAAAAGCAAGAAAAAGTGCTTCACCTCCATCCAAGAAGCAACCTCGCTTTCACTCAGGAAGATCAAAGGAAGAGAAGGCCCCGGACGCCCTTGAGCATCCTGCTTTCCAGATCACTCTGTGCAGGCTGAGGGTGATTGCTTTGCTGAGCCCACATTTCGTGTGACATTTCACCACCATTAGGCAAACATTATTCTTTCTGTTGGTATTTGTTTAGCGAGCAGTGTACTCAGAGCTGTATGATTTATATAAGTCTCCATCTCTTCCTGGTGGCTTAGGCTAAATTATTATCCAGACGTTCCAACTGAGACACACAATAAGAGAGAGATTACTAAACCCCGACGCTGTGCCTCCACCGCACAAAGCTGCATTCTTCTGTCATCGCCTCCTACAGCGTGTTTATGTTCCTATCAAAAATGTGGGCTGATCCATCAGCTGAAACAGCTCTAGCCTTTTTGGTATTTCCAAATTTATTTTCAGAGAATGCATATATATGCAATTATATATATAATTTAGGGGCTGATGTTGGTAGACATATTTAGGTTACATTGCTGTTTTCAATTACTTTGGACAAAGTAAGTGTACTTGGGTGTTATCCTGGGTCATGTGCATTTCTGCCTGTTTTCCCGACATAGGTAGCAGCAGTGCCCTCTCTCATTCACAATATCAATGAGTTATATTTTCCCCTGGCTTTAAAGGGCAGAATACGGAGCTCTCACCTCTTATTACTTTGGGTAGCGTGTGAAGACCTTGAGTCTTCTAAATCAATGTTATAAGGAAGGGTTCAGAGATTAAACAGGTTTCTAGAAGACTGAATCACAGACCTTTAAACCTTGGGGGGCATAATTCTCAGAGCTGTTATTATGCCACCAGTTGCATGTGGAGTTATGAGAGGAGTTTGTTCCAAGGAAGCTATTCTTTAGGGTCATTTTCCATTTTCTTGTCGTGGAATGCTTTTAGCAGAAAAGGCTTGGTTGTCTAGTGTTGTTTACAATAGACATGTCTAGAATTTTTGGATTAAAGGGGCATATCTCCCTAGAAAATATTATGTAAGTTTGTAACAATCTAAGTCTAAAACTAGAGATATTTCAGGCCCAAGGTGGCCTGGTTAGCTAGGTGAGTGCCTGATGGCCTGCTTAGCTTGGTGAGTGCAAGGTAGCCTGGTTATTTGGGTGAGGTCATAGTGGCCTGGTTATCTGGTTGAGAGCATAGTGGCCTGGTTAGCTAAGTAAGGGTGAGGTATTCTGGTGAGGTGGGCTGGTTAGCTGGGTGAGGATGAGGTGGTCTGGCTAGCTGCATGAAGGTGAGGCAGGCTGGTTATCTGGTTGAGAGTGTGGTGGCCTGGTTAGCTGGGTGAGGATGAGGTGGTCTGGCTAGCTGCATGAAGGTGAGGCAGGCTGGTTATCTGGTTGAGAGTGTGGTGGCCTGGTTAGCTGGGTGAGGGTGAGGTGGTCCGGTTAGCTGGGTGAGGGTGAGGTGGTCCGGTTAGCTGGGTGAGGGTGAGGTGGTCTGGTTAGCTGCGTGAGGGTGCGGTGGGCTGGTTATCTGGGTGAGCGTGTGGTGGGCTGGTTATCTGGGTGAGGGTGTGGTGGGCTGGTTATCTGGGTGAGGGTGAGGTGGTCTGGTTAGCTGGGTGAGGGCAAGGTAATCACATTTCTACATGGCTCTCCATTCTTTCTGGAACCTAAGCATAAAAGTAGTTGTTGTTGGGTTTTGGGGTCTTCATTTCTGAAGGATCATGTATCATGTAAAACTTTGACTTAATAAATACGTGATACTTTTCTCTCTTCAACTGTCTTTTGTTACAGGAGTGTCAGCTGTGACCCTTATGGCAGGTAAGGGAAGGTGTTACACCCTCCTACTTCTACAGTAGCTCCGAGGAAAGACGGGAAACCAGGGTCTGAAGACTGTCACCAGATTCATTTGCTCCATTTCAGTCTGCAGACAATGGCCCATGGCAATGAAGTCTTCCTCCCTCAGCGGCTGGGCTGCTGTAATCACTGCTGCAGTCACAAGAACACGGTCCTCTACCGTTCATCTGGAAACCCACAGAAGTAAGGCCAGAATTTTAAATACTAGATATTACAGTGTTTGCTTCAGACACAAACCTCCATGCAGCATGTGAGTGGTGCATAACATTCTTATCTAAAATGTAAGTTCATCTGATCATATCTAAAATTCTTCAATATAACTAGGTCCAGTGCAGGCATAATTCAGTTGCAGGAAGGATGGATACATCCTGAGCCCAATGACATTGGTGTTCTGAAATAAAAGATTTGGGTCGCTCCTTCTAGACCCCATCCCATGGCTCCCCTCTGCTCACCTAACTGCCCCAGTGTGCTTAGATTCCTCATGGCACCCAGCCGCGTTTCTAACTTCCCAATGAAAGGAGTTAACACACTAAGGTGACCCAATTACACCCTGATAGTCATTAATAATATTAAGAATGGGAGAGGGTTTTAAACAAAAACATGTTGGCAGAAGGAAAGGCTGGTTCTAAATGGAAAAACTGTGATAGGCTGAAGGGGTTTAGACATTAAGAATACAATAGTTGTTCTTTGTGTTGATAAGGCAAGAGTCACATGGACAACGAAAGTCGTCATAAACTGCAGACCAGGATTTTCCTCTGATTTATCCCTGAGGTCTCCATGTGACAGGCTGCAGGATGAAAGCCTCTTTGATTTTCGTGCATAGAAATGGAACACTAGGGTAAAAGCCTAAAAAACGTTACACTGACCAAAAGGCATCATTCATACACATCTTATGCATATTTATACCCAAACAGTAGAACCCAAGCTGTACAGATCCAGAAAGCAAATAAATAAAATCATCCATACTTAGATGAGGGATGGGGAATGAGGCCAGGGAGGGGGATCTGCAGGGCCTGACAACGCAGTGCAGCATGCAGGCAGGTCCTTACCCCTGGCCGAGGGTCTCAGGTAAGGTGCAATGCTGGGCAGGCCCTTAGTCCTGATGGACAGTCTCAGATAAGAAGCAATGCCTGGGCAGGTCCTGCTCTGACTGGGGGTCTCAGGCAGTGTGCAACGTGTGGGCAGGTTCTTACCCCTCATGGAGGCTCTCAGGTAAGATGCAATGCCTGGCAGGTCCTTAGATAAGGCCAGATGAACGAACACACAAAGAAAATAAAATGCTGGAATTGCTCATAAAATTAAGCAGAACTTTGCTTATAGTTTTTTCTGTTTAAAAAAAAAAGATACTTTTTTAGATTGAGTGGAAAGCAGGAAAATTCAGATAACTGCTCATATCTGAGAATTAATGCATCTACTTTTTTTTAAAGATGGACTAGCAGTACATAATTTCAACTAGCTTTAAGTAATTTAGATATAAGTCAAATTTTGTCTCATAAGTTGATGCATTTTTCATATTTTGAAAATATAAATATCTGAGTTCAGAAAAAAGCCATATATATGTATATATTGCTTTTGTATAATTTATAAAATAAGTTGTTTATATCTGGAGTTATTGAGAAAAGTTAAGAGGAAAAAATTCCATGACGCCATTTAAGGATTTACAGAAGGAAAAATACTAGCATTTAAAAATGATATTCGATAAAGCACTGACTTCGTTTGGCGATCATTTTCCGTACTTATCCACCCAGCCTTCTCTGGTTGTGCCAGGAATTGTGCAGTGAGCTTCAGACAAGCTGCAGAAACCAAGTTGAGGGTTTTTAAGGTAACGCCTCTTTGTCTCAAAAGCATTTTCTACTTAACAGAAGCAATACAAGAAGAAAGAAAAGACCTGCACTGACACTTTGTTCTGCAAAAATAGTACACAAAAATGAGTGTGATTATTATGCTCATATTTCAAGCAATACACAACTAGTTAATGTGGAGCAGCTTCTTTACATAATGGTAAGGTTAGCATTTAACTTACATGTACATGATGTAATTCTTACAACTAGTGTTCATATTATGATGAACAATATATCTGCCTTTTCATTCAATATGTAGAGCTGCCAGATATTTAAAATACTGTGCTAATATTATTCAAAGAAACATTTGCTTCCTCACCTTTACTTTAGGAATGGTTTAAAAGAAATATCCTGGTGTATGCTCATGTGCATAAACACAAACAAGCAGCAAAGTTGGAACAATATGCAAAGATTAGGACTTACCTTTTAATCATCCTCTAGAGATTATTTGAAACACTGAGAAGGAAATTGTATCTATATATTACTTATTGATATCATATTTACCATAATTAATAAATTTATAACACAAATATGTATATATTATTGTATATATAATTTAATTTAAAGTGATGAGATCTGTAAATTTGGGAATTAAAGCCCTGTCCGTAAAGTTATCTGTGACATTGGTTGTTTACATCTGCAATTCCTATACTTGCAGATTTACAGATGAGTGAAATTTTACAACAAATATGCTGGTAATAGACATCAAGTTATTTAATTTTGCTAAGCGAAGACAGTTTAACCATTACAGTTAAACATTGTGATTCCATCTAATGTATAGAAGGACATACAGTAAAAGGGGAAAAATTTAGACACTTTTCAAAAGAAGACATTTAAGCAGCCAACAAAATTGAAAAAAAGCTCATCATCACTGGTCTTTAGAGGAATGCAAATCGAAACCACATGGAGATACCACCTCAGGCCAGTTAGAATGGCAATCATTAAAAAATCTGGAGACAATAAATGCTGGAGTGGATGTGGAGAAATAGGAATGCTTTAATACTGTTGGTGGGAGTGTAAATTAGTTCAACCATTGTGGAAGACAGTGTGGCGCTTTCTCAAGAATTCAGAAATAAAAAAAAACATTTGACCCAGCAATCTCATTACTGGGTATATACTCAAAGGGTTATAAATCATTCTCATAGAAAGACACATGCACATGTATGTTCATTGTGACACTGTTTACAATAGCAAAGACTTGGAACCAACCCAAGTGCCCATCTATGTTAGACTGGGTAAAGAAAATGTGGCCCATATACACCATGGAATACTATGCAGCCATAAAGAGGGATGAGTTCACGTCCTTTGCAGGGACATGGATGAAGCTGGAAACTATCATTCTCAGCAAACTGACACAAGAACAGAAAACCAAACATTGCATGTTCTCACTCGTAAGTGGATGTTAAACATGGACACAGGGAGGGGAACATCACATGCAGGAACCTGTTGAGGGGTGGGGGGCTAGGGCAGGGATAGCAGGAGGTGGGGAGATTGGAGACGGATAACATTAAGAGAGATACCTAATGTAGATGATGGGGGGATGGATGCAGCAAACCACCGTGACACATGTACACCTATGTAACAAACCCGCACATTCTGCACATGTACCCCAGAAATTAAAGTGTAATAAAAATAAAGAAGAACATACAGCCCACACAGAAGGGGTGCTGGGGAGCGCCACACTCAGGAACTTTTCCTGCCTACATGCGAAATGGTGCATCCCCAGGTAGTAAATGTTTAGCCAGCTGAGTCACGTCAGAGTCCTATTTAGAGAGGGGCAGAGGCCCTGATGCTATTAACTGTCAAATAATTTATAACAATTGACAGTTATCTAACCATCTTCAGGATCTAAGCACACAGGGAAGCGATCAGGGGTACAAGGGCCATATGGATCTCTGTCTCCACCTGCCCCCTACCGATGACCCCACATTTTTGGACCAGGCTATTTAAGAATGTCCAGAGGTAGGGCTCTCCTGAAAGCTTGTGGCCTCCAGGAGGACAACAGTGGGTGTAGGCTCTGCTCCCCAGCCTTCCCACCTGCAGCACCCACAGAGGATCCTTGGAAAGACATTTCCCACCAATCTAGATCAAGGTGGGATCAAAAAAATGCAGCTCTGGTCTAAACACACCCCTCTCCCCTCACCTGTCAGCTGATATTAACACACCTTCTCCCCTTCACCTGTCAGCTGATATAAACACACCCCTCTCCCTGTTTACCTGTGGCTGGTCTAAAGACCCCCTCTCCCTCCTCACCTGTCACCTTGACAACCCAAAGTAACAGGTCTAGGCCTTTTCCAGTCCCTACGCCATATATTTTCATAATTGGAGCTGCACTCATGTCATGGAGGAAATAAACAGAAATTGCATCTTGTCTACATTATGAAATAAAATCCATCATCCAAATCCTCCCACTTTAAATTTTGACTCAATAACACTGTTTAGAAACTCCTGACTCTCATGACAAATTCTGGCTTTAGGCTTATTTTTCTTGCTGAAAGAAAGTACAATTCTGAGTATTAGAAGTTTGTTATTGACTGTATTTCTTCTTGTCTACAATTTGAAATACTTTTATCCACTTCTCTAATCACAATAAAGAGAAATTGTAACTGCTTTGGATGAAATATCATAAGCATGTCATGGGAAAAAAAAGAAAAAGGAAAATCAATATTTTCAACTATTCACTAATTCAATAGGTATTGATCAAATATTTTACTACAATACACACTGCTAACCCTACACAGCAGAATTAAATAGTGCAAGATTGGATAAGAAAATAGCTGGAGAATATCAGAAAATCGTTTTTATCTTGTAAGGGACATACAAGCAAGAAGCTAGGAAATTATGAAAAGCTGTTTTCTTGAGGTTGAACTGGGTTAAATAGAATATTTTCACCTCTTTAGGCAGGTGTGGCAATATTCACCTCTGGTCCTAGCTAGCTGGGAGGCTGAGATGGGAAAATCGCTTGAGCCCAGGAGGTCACAGTTGCAGTAAGGTCCCAGCACTGCAGGGCAGCCTGGGAGACAGAGGGGGACCCTGCCTCAAAAATAAAAAATTAAAAATAAAGAAAAATATAAAAGTTTGACGCCTTCTTTGCTGCTGCCTGCTTGTTGTTCACACAGTCGCACTACCTTGCCTCCTAATTTTATAGGATGATTCCCCAACTCCTGCGTTCTCACCTCTAAGGCACAGAAGCACTTCCTCCGTGTCTTTATCCCTACCCCCTTTCCAATGTTTACCAAATAATCTGGAATATATTTAACATAATTTAAATAGTAACTAAAAGAAAGTAAAATTATTGTCTAAGATCATCATCCAGAAACACATGGATATTAATGCAAATCAATAAACATATCTGTGTATAACCCTATCTATATAAAATGGAGTGCACCGATCATCATATTTTAAAAACTGCTATTATTAATAAAATTATCATGAGTGTCTTTCCAATTCATCACAATTTACGCTCAAGTCTATTTACAATTGAATGGCTAGCCACTATTCATTCATATGATTTTCCTCTAAGGGATTGAGCCAACCATGTTGTCAGCTATGCAGATTACCTCAACATTTTTGTAAGTAAACTTTGTGAAAAATTATCATTACTTTTGAAGATTAATGTTTACAAATTTTATTGTTAACATGTGTATAGGTTTGTTAAAACACATACATTTTGATTAAATATAAGAGACAAAGGCATTCTTGAAGAAGAAATAAAATAATACAGGCCCACATAGGTTCTGAAGGGTAAGAAGAAGGAAGAAGGGACAGGTCACGTTTGGTCTTAATATCAGATAGAAAGACAGAGTTCTTATCAACTGATTGTATATGATCCTGTCATTTCCTTTCAACAGATTCATCAAATTACTCATTGATTACTCAGCACACACCGTAGGCTGCTTACACCGTTAAGTATTTTTCCCTCTTCATTGGCAACTAAATCATAACTTTGTTTGGAAAACCAACATGTCTAGGTGGAATGCTTACTTTTCTGACTGATTGAAAACCAAGAGGCAGTGGCCAATGACACGTGAACCAAAACCTCCAAGGATGTGGGGGATGTTTTTATTTTCCTGAACTAAACACCAACCTTCCTCTCTTTCTGCATTAGACGTAAACATGGTGTTGAGGTGAAACGGCGTCTTACAATATTGAGGCAACGCACATGAAGACAAAAACCCACATGGTGGGGAGAAAAGAGAAGAGGAAAGCAGGATATTGATGACATTGATTCCCAGTAATGAGGATCAGGCAAGCCTGGGGAACAGGGCTGTGAGAGACCTTCCCACACAGAGATCACGGCCTAGAATGAAATCAGAGCTTCTTAAATATTTAATGAACACATGTAAGAACAGGCAATTCAAAACAAATTATTTGTCACTTTGGATTTCTCTACTTTTAACACAAGTTTTAGCCTGAAACTTTACAAATGAATCTTAAAAAGAATTTGCTGCATACAAATATTCTCAAATTATAAATGGGAGTGAGTCTAATCATTCTAATATAGATTTGCTTTTTTTTTTTTTTCCAAAAATGTATCCTACTTCTCAACTCCATTGAAAAACTGGTTTAAAAGTGAGGTGACTGGTAATATTTATTTTGATCTTAATTAAAAATAAAGAGAAAATAATTTTGAACTCTTCAAAATCTTCACCTAATCCGTAATTATAGCAGCTAATGTACTTCCCAAAGTACACATCTAAGTTAATAAATTAAAATCTATGTCCCTAACAAAGTTAGCCCAACAAATAAAATTATGTTAAAATATGAATTGCTGTGCAAAAACAAAACAGCTAAAAAGCCACAGAAATACACACTCTTCATAATCACAGTTAGAGCAGGTGCTCATCCCAGTGAAAGAGGGTCAGAAGACAATGCCAAGTTATTCACAGAAGCGTCACCTGAGGTGTTCAGCTGGTTATCAGGCCTGAGACTTCAATGCTTACTCCAGATTTGCTTCATGGTTTTTACATTGTCTCCAAATCATCTTATAGTAGAGCAAGTTTACAGTGAACTTGCCAAACTACAGCACTTGTTTTGGACAATATTAGAATCATCATAATTACATTCTCTCAGTATGAGCAATCAGTAGGATAGATTCAGACCACGCTAGGTGATGCAAACTTAAAATTAATTCAGAAAATTGCCATTTGACGATTTCCGAAGCTATATTTCATTTCATCTCAGTGCGTGATTTTGAGAATTCTAATCATCTGTAATTACTTTTTATTTTATTCTTCACAATTGTTACGGATTGCTACCATGAATAGGAGGAGCATCAATGAATATTTATCAAGTTTTTACTTATTCTAAAGAATGTGGTTTTATATTCCTATCAGATTTTTAGTCTTCCACCCATCCTCTCATTTTCTGTTAAAGGCATCTTAGCATGATTGCTTAAATTTTAGTTCACTAAGGAAGCTACGTTTGCTAATGGTAGCAGCAAAAATGCGCTGATTGGAATGGCTCCTTAACTTGATCTGTGGCCCAGGATTTGGGATTTTACAGAACAATATGAAGGGTGGTAGGAGGTGCTAGAAAGGCTACTGGGGAGCAGAGGGTAAAGAGGGGGTGATTAATGGGCACAAAAATACAGTAAGATAGAAGAAATAATAACTAGAATTCTGAAGCAAGTATTGTAACCATTTATTGTATATTTCAGAATGACGAGGAGAATGGAAATTGTTCCTAACCAAAAAAAAAAAAAAAAAATGACAACTGCTTGAGGTGATGGTATTTCAATTACCCTGATTTGATCATTACTCACTGAATGCTGATCAAAACACCACATGTGCCCCATCAATATGTATAACTATTATGTAGACATAATAAGCTCCAATAAAATATAAGAAAAGTGGCTCATAGTTCCGATTTGGGAACAGTTTTATTTGGCTCACACCCAACCTATTGCCTTTTCTGCACAAGCTTACTCACAAAACCGCAGCTATTGATCACGTGACTGATTACCACTGCCATCTCACTTTGCTGGTCACCTCACACCATCGGAACACCAAAAATGACAGGTGCTGAAGTGTAGGGCACAAGTGAGTATTTCAGGATTACGCGTACTCATATTCTGGATGTTCTCAGCTTATATTTCATGCAGATACAATATTCTACACTGTACGTTCTAGCATTATTTCCCATTTGTAGGTATATTGGGCTCATTTATTTTTTATACTTTTAATTTGGATAGTATCAAACATGTCACTAGACTCAAAACACTATTTTAAATGGAATGGACAAGAAAGCCTGGTGTGCAATTAAAGAAGGGTGCCGTGGTTTGCAGCTCTTCCTCATCAGCAAATCTGCAGGTCATCCATCCGGGACGGGCAAGGCCTGGCCCTTCTGCTCAGCCATCAGCGTGCAGTGTGGCCCTGATTAAGTCACCCTTGTACTCTGAATCTCAGAGTCCTTGTCTACAAAGAAGGTGGTATAATTCCAATTGTATGAGTACCTAGATTACTTAAATTCGTGGAGGCAGCAGGTCTGATGCTGATCCCGGCAGGAGGAGGGGAAGTGGGTTATTCACACCAATGGTACAGAGTCTCCGTGAGGGCTGGTGCAAGTTCTGGAGATTGGTGTAACAATAGGAATGTGTTCGCTTGGTGTAAAAGTAATCACTGCTTTAGAAATAATGGCAAAACCAGCAATTACTTTTGCACCAACCTAATACTTAATATCAAAAAACTGTAGAATTAAAATGGTTAGAATGGTAAATTGTATGTTATCCATGTTTAACCATAATTTTAAAAGTAAAACAAAAGAGCCTAGCATAGTGGCTCACTCCTGTAATCCCAGCCCTTTGGAGACTGAGGTAGGTGGATCACCTGAGGGCAGGAGTTCAAGACCAGCCTGACCAACATGGTGAAACCCCGTCTCTACTAAAAATAGAAAATTAGCTGGGTGTGGTGGCACACACCTGTAATCCCAGCTACTCAGGAGGCTGAGGCAGGAGGATCGCTTGAACCTGGGAGGCAGGGTTGCAGTGAGCTGAGATGCCACCATTGCATGCCAGCCTGGGTAACAAGAGTGAAACTGTCTCAAAAAAAAGTAAAAGAAAAGATGGGAATGATAGGAAAGAAGGAATAAAAAGAGAGAGAGAAGGAAGAGCAATGGAAAAAAGAAAAGAAAAATTACCTAGTCATAAATTTTAACAGAAGAGGTGAAAGACTTATACACTGAAAATTAGAAAACATTTATGGAAAAAATTAAAGAAAATACAAATTTTAAAAAGGCATTTCTTTGTCATGGATTGAAATACTTAATATTGTGAAGATGTCAGTGCTACACAAAATGATTCACAGAATCCATGCAATCTCTACCAAAGCTCTTAAGACTTTTTTTCCAGAAAAAAATAGCAAATTCTCAAGTTCATTTGGAATTCTTAGGGGACCCAGGCAGCCAAAATAATCTTGACAAAGAAGACCAACGTGGGAGCACTTACAGCACATATTGCAAACTACAGTAATGGAAGCATCGTGATCCTGGCGTAAGCTTATATAGACAGACTAAAGGAATAGAATTGAGGCCTCAGAAATTAACTCTTGCATCTGCGGCCAACTGATTTTAGTAAGGGTTCGAAGTCTATTCGACGGGCAAAAAAAAAAGTCTCTTCAACAAATGGTGCTCGGACAACGGTATTTCCACTTGCAAGAGAATGAAGTTGGATTCCTACTTTATACCACCTGTAACAATGAGCACAAAGTATTTAAAAATCGAAATATCAAAGCTAAAATTATACAGCAGTTGGAAGAAAACACAGAGGTTGATCTTCATGACCTTGGATTTGGTCATAGATAGCACAGACTGCACGAACCACAGCAGCAATAGCAAAGCGTGTGCGGCACCTGATGAAAACCTGAGACTTTGAGCACCTGCGTCCGTTTGCTGGCCATGCTGCCCCTTCACCACACTGACCCTTGGGGAGCCTCTTGGACAGTGAGTAGACATTGTGTGCGGAAGCATTAGGCAAGCAGTGGGGTAAGCTGCTTGGACGTGGGGGTTATCCGTCAACACAACATAACGTTTTCCTCCTACCTAATGTGTTACCCCAAACCCCTAAAGAATTAATCTGTTTTTTTCTGTAGCAGTTTAATCTTTAGCCATTTACATTTAGGTTTTTAATCTATTAGATTTCCAGTTTCTAACTAATTTTCCCAAATAGAAAACTGATTGTTTCTTCTTCCCATATGAAACCGCCATTCCCCTCCTTTCTCCAGCAATGCTCAAGGTCTTGTCGGTCGTATTTCACATTAATCTTCAAGGTCAGCAGTGTCTTTACTGCATCGGAGCCATTTCTTCTCCATATAACATTTGGGAAACTACTTATCAATATCCTCGGGGAAACTTAAAAACAAAAGACAAAACAAACAAAGAAAAAAAACTCCCTTGTTGGGAGTTTGGTATTTTGTTGCATTATGGAAACATGTAGAGATAAGATCATTACAGTGATCAACATTTCCTCCAGGATTCTGCGATTTATGTTGCTAGTTTTACGGCAGTACTAGGAAATCTAGAGCTTGTGAAGTGAAGTGCCAAGAGCCGGTTCTCTTATGATATTTCCAGTGTTTAAGCATCTTAGTCTTATCATTTCCCTTTGAGTAAGATATTCTCAAAAAATTTTTTGGATTTATCTTTTGTAAGGTAAATGACGTTCATTTTATTACTTGCTTGCAAATGGAACTTTTTGTTTATTTATTTATTCATTTTTTGATATAGAGTCTCACTCTGCCTCCCAGGCTGGAGTACAGTGGTGTCATCTCGGCTCACTTCAACGTCCACCTCCTGGGTTCAAGCAATTCTTCTGCCTCAGCCTCCCAACTAGCTGGGACTACAGGTGCCTGCCACCATGCCCTGCTAATTTTTGTATTTTTTTTAGTAGAAACAGGGTTTCTCCAATTTGGCCAGGCTGGTCTCAAACTCCTGACCTCAAATGATCCACCTGCCTCGGCCTCCCAAAGTGCTAGGATTACAAGCATGAGCCACCTCACCCAGCCCAAATGGCAAGTCTATTATTTTTTTCTACATCTATAGAGATGAAAATATGTTACGCAATTTAATTAGCTAAAATAATAAATGCTACAATTCACGTTTTTCTATGTTGAACAAGCCTTTTACTTTTGGGATCAGCTCCTTGGTCATGCTACGTTTTCCAGCAGGCATTGTGGATTGAAGAAGAGAATGGAAACTGATGGATACTGTTCTACAGGACTTGCCTCAGGACATTTCTAGATCACATTTTTGCACATGTGTGTTTATTTGTTTAAATCTGAGCCTCAGAGCTGCTTGTGCAGCATGGAATATGCAGGAAGACAGAGCAGCCAGTCGGCCCTGAAACAGAGGTGACGTGACGGCTGGGATGGGAATGGTCTTGCAGATGTTTAGCATCGTTTCCATGCTAAACGATGCCATGGATTTGCCGTGGCCAAGGAGACGTTTTTTTAACCGCTCGTTCCTACCAGGTTCTGTGCGTGGTTGTTTGTGAGCCTTTCCTGAATCTTCACTCAAGCATTTCTGCACACACAGGTTTCTCCTGCAGCTGATGTGTTCTGAAGGCCGCCAGCCTTCCAGCTCACACTCCACACGGGGTCTGCATGGCTTGGGATTTTACTGTGAATGGTATTTGCTTAAGTTTAGCCTTTTGGATTCCTCTCATGTCATCCCTCTCCTTCAGACCTTTAGAAGTAACTCAAAGCCCTTCCGGCTGCAGCCTTTGTCAATGTCCCAGCTCCCAGCCATGCCAGGAGAGGGAGAGCCTTTCATGGGGCCTTTGTGCTTCCCAGGGTTCCCCCGAGACCAGTGAATAGTGCAGGAAGGAAGGGAGCTCTGCCATGTCCCAGGTGACCAGAATTGTCTGCCGGTGACTGGTTATGGGATCTTCGCAAGGTGACTGTATTAGTCTGTGTTCATGCTGCTGATAAAGACTCACATACCCAAGACTGGGGAATTTACAGGTTTACTGGTCTTACAGTTCCATGTGTCTAGAGAGGCCTCAGAATCATGCTGGAAGGCAAGGAGGAGCAAGTCAGGTCTTACATGGACGGCAGCAGGCAAAGAGAGAGAGCTTGTGCAGGGAAATGCCACCTTACAATAACCATCAGATCTTGTGGGACGTATTCACTATCACAAGAACAGCACAGGAAAGACTTCCCCCATGACTCTGTTGCCTCCCAGCAGGTCCCTCCCACAACAGGTGGGAATTCAAGACGAGATTTGGGTGGGGACACAGCCAAACCTTATCCGTGACAGAAGATCTGAGCTGGGGGTGAGAGTTAAAGGCAGCGCCCTGGAGACGAAGGCAATGTGGTGAGTGCCTGCCCTGAAATTCAGGACTGTGGTCTCACCTGGAGGAAGAGAGATGAAAATAGAAAAGTTAGCAGGAAGACATGCATGCAGAAATCAGCACTGAAAATGCATGAACAAGTGTGGCGACAGCTTTAGCTGCGTGTCAGAGCGTATTCTGTGTGCAGCGTCCCTGCCCCAGCAGCCCTGCCTCCACCCTCTCTGAAGCGGTAAACCAAGTACTTTGATGATGAACTTTTCAGTTTATTACATTTTCATATTATTGAAAAATACATCCATAAAATGGAACTTTGTTACAGCACCCAGAGATAATGTTAAATAATAATAAAGTCAAATAGGGCATATTCCCAATTCAATATTGTTCTAGTTATAATGATTTATAGAAGTCGTTATTTGAGCAAAACTGCTTATTAAGTGGTACATTTTTATTTCCGAATAGACGGGCTCATAGCTATATGTTTAACCGGCTTCATGCCCCCATAGCTGGTGCTGTGTTAGGGTTTCTGTGTAAAACAGTTTGTCTAATTAAAATGTGATTCCAAAGCCTATTTGTTATTACTTCTGTTATCTTCTTGTAGGGCTCCAGAATAACATGTTTATGGCTTCTGCAAACTCATCTAATTTAACATTTGCCTAGTAACCCAAATGTCCTCATTTAACAACCGCCCTTGGAAAGCGGGATTTTTCCATGAGGCCAGCTAAATTTAGCTAATTGTCACCACGATCTTCCGCTCTGACTGGGTACACAAGCCCTTCCAATGGTAAAATTGAAATTGCTAAATGCAAGTGGTTATTAATTTGTTCTCAGTACAAAGGATGCAATTATTCATCTAAAAATAAAGCTCTTAGAGTTGAGAGAAAGGCAACGAGTGGAACGAGCCCTCGGAATGTCATCTTCTTCATTTGGAGTTTTCGAGCCGATCTTTGGAACGACGTTCAGAGGCCAGAGCTGAGATTATTAGCTAGCATGACCAAGTCCTTCAAGGGGCTGTAATGACTTTCACAAAAATTGTGAAATTAAGCCAAACGAGGACGACATTTTTGTCACGATTATCCTTTTTCTCTTTGGGATGTGGGGGCAGCACTGTGGGGCCGAGCTTCTCCAAGGCTCCCGGGCACACTTACCTTGGGGTCGGAGGCCCATGAAGACCCTGACTCAGGGACCCACAGAAGAGCCCAGGAGTCTGCATTCCTCACAACATGCTCTGAGGATGCCGCTGTGAGCTCCACACTTGGAGGAATGGGGGTGTGAAGTGATGGTCAGGTCTTCACAGAGAGTTAAATACAGCTTTCTACATCAATGTTTTCTTATTGCTTCAAATAAGTCGTTAAAACATTTTTGACGGAGCACTTTGATCATCTGAGCAGGTACGTTAGGCCCGAGACATTGTAGTGCCAGGTGACCACCTGACCACGTTAGTGACATGTGTGCAGTGATTTGAGGTCTATCTTTGGCTGGAACAGCTGTGGGCAAACTTGAGCTCCATGGCAGCCCACCAACGTGGGGGTGATATGGCAGCCTCCACTGTCTTCAGCCATCGTGTATTACCAAGCCTTCAAAAGTTTTTCTCACGCAACATTGCAGTTCAAACCAACAGGCTCTTTGGGAAGGTTGTAAGTGGATATTTAATGTAAATCTTCTTTAAGGTGATAGAAAATGTCTCTAATTAAAAACGAGTTCCATATGCATGTTGGAGAGGTATGGCAAAAGGAATCATTAGGAGATGAGGGGATGAGGGGTGCCCTTATCTTGAGGGAGGCAGTGAGAGAAGGGAAAGCAGCGTGTGCTCTGCAGTGCAGAGGACTCAAGGAGGGAAATGAACCCGTGGCTGCATTGAGGGGAGCAAAGAAGGAAAGAGAAGGCAACAGTGACTTTATCGCTTACGCCTCAGAAGGAGCGTGATCCAGACACAAGGGAAGCTGGTGAAGGGCTTGTTGGGAAATATAAAGACAAGATCAAACCAGGCACAGTGGCTCATGCCTGTAATCCCAGCACTTCATGAAGCCAAGGTGGGCAGATCACCTGAGGTCAGGAGTTCAAGACCAGCCTGGTCCGCATAGCAAAACCCGCCTCTACTAAAAACACACACACACGCACACACACACACAGAATTAGTTAGGCATGGTGGTGGGTTCCTGTAATCCCAGCTACTCGGGAGGCTGAGGCAGGAGAATTGCTTGAACCTGGGAGGTAGAGGTGCAGTGAGCCTAGATCATGCTGCTGCACCCAGCCTGGGCAACAGAGCGAGACCCCATCTCAAAAAATAAAAATAAAAATAAAAATATATGATATCAGTATTAGGTACATTGAATTTTCTTGATTCAGGAAAGGAATCATTTATCAATGCCAAAATCTTGTTGGCAATAATTTTAGGAAATAAAGCCAATGTGTATTATTATTTCTCTCTCTTTCTTTCTTTCTATCTCTTTCTTTGCAAATAAATGTTAGGAGAAAAACAACTAATTTTATTCAAAATAGTTTGCATGCTAGAATTGTATTTTTTTTTTTTTTTTTTAGACAGACAGCATCTTGCTCTGTCATCCAGGGTGGAGTGTAATGGTGCAACCATAGCTCACTGCAGCCTCAGACTCCTGAGCTCCAGTGTTCTTCCAACCTCAGCCTCCGTGGGACCACAGGTGTGTGCACCACCACATGCAGATAGTTTATTTTAACGTTTTTTGTAGAAGTGGGGTCTCCTTATACTTCCCAGGCTGGTGTGGAACTCATGGCCTCAAATGATCCTCCCACCTAGGCCTCTCAAAGCCCTGGCATTACATGAGTGGCTGTGTCTGGCCCACAATTGTCTTTAATAAATAGATCATTTAGTTGTTCCAAATGCATTATCTGCAGATGTGTGAGACAAATGTTCTAATATAAAATCTGTTTTTGAACAGAGATGAAGATACTTCACCATGATCCCTTGCCTGTTTTCTTCCTCTCACTGAGAAAATCTAAGGTATCAGAGGAGCAGAATTTCTTATCCAGCATTTTGAGGGATGAATACCTTGATGAACTAATCTTAAGCCCACTGTCCTGGGAAGGAAGTCAACAACCGCAGAGTGAATCTTCATCAGGAAGCATGCTGTATGAGGAATTACCAATTAACCCACAATCCGCAATTATGGGACATTGCCTCCTCATTGTAATTACAAGCTCAGCTTAAGGGGCCAGCGTTACATGGCAGTGAAATCCCCTAATTAGCTGGGATTAAAAGAACAGACAGAAAATTAAGATGCACAAGGACAGACAGAAGAAGATAAACTGCTCAGAACATTTAAAAAGTGGTTGACTTAGGTCCTAAATATCTTTTTGAAATGTTAAGAGTGTTTGCTCATTTACACCCTACATTATCATACAGGGTGCTAATAAAACTCACTGAGCCAGCTCTTTAATATTTCATATCTGGAGTCACGTGATGTCAGGATATAGACAAGGAATAAGCCCTCTCTGACCGAGTTTATAAATGAACGGGCTCACTAAGCCACATGGGTGATATGGGAGAACACCTGCTGGCTTTATATAGAAGAGGCATGTTTGATGCAATAAAAATGTCTATACCTGCTGGGTGCGTTGGCTCACGCCTGCAGTTCCAGCACTTTGGGAGGCTGAGGTGGGTGGATCACCTGAGGTCAGGAGTTCGAGACCAGTCTGGCCAACATGGTGAAACCCCATCTCTACTAAAAATACAAAAGCTGGGGGTGGTGGCAGGCGCCTGTAATCCCAGCTACTTGGGAGGCTGAGGCAGAAGAATCACTTGAACCCAGGAGGCGGAGGTTGCAGTGAGCCTAGATTGTGCCACTGCACCCCAGCCTGACTCTGTCTAAAAAAAAAAAAAAAAGAGTCCTCTCCTCCGAGGCAGTTCCTAGCCCAGCCAAGCCCCTGTTTCTCCCAATCCTGATCTTGTTCTTTCAACTTCTTGCCTTATTCTTTCATTTAAAGTATGTTTTTTCCTCTTACACATTGTATATTTTAGTCACCTGACATGTTATTCTGCAAATTGCCCTTAGAATTACCTATGTTTGCAAAAATATTGTGTTCCCTTCTTTTCATATAGACTCATTAAAATATTACTGCCATTTCACAAAGTAATTTAGATGAATGAATCTCACATCCGTAGTGTTAAAAAAGGACGAGAGGCATAAGGGTATAAAATCCATGAATTTCAGAAAAAGGCAAAATTTGTCTATGGTGTTAGGGGTCAGCATAGGAGTCAGTCTTGGAGGCTTATTCACTAGAAAGAAGTGTACTTCTTAATGTTATGAAAATATTCCCTATCCACTGTGGCCATACCACCCTGAACACACCTGATCTTGTCTAAAAATATTCTCTATTTTACCTTCATGTTAGTTATACAAGTTTATCCTATGTAAAAATTCTCCAAGCTATACAAATTGAGATCCATAAAATTTATTATTTAAAGTTATATCCAAATAAAAAGTACAAGTGTATTGTGATATGTGTGAAAATCCTATCCAACTTTTAGGAATTTCTGTGGAGAGAAAAAGCATAAATACTAATTTAACTTTTCTGTGTGCAAGAAACTTTATTCAGTACTCTTACATTTTTTTAATCTCTGAATTTTCACCCTAGTACTACAAACTAACCATTCCTTCCCTTTACAGATGCAAAATAATAATGATAAACACTCAGAGATAGTCCCATATGCCGAGTACCTGGGGTCTTTTAACTTAATTTCTAATATGTTTTATTCTGTTCCATGCTACAAATGGCGGCTTCAACAATATTTGTATAATGTATGTATTACATTTTAATTAATTTTATTATTTAATTAAATAATGTGAGGTAGAACAATGAGAATTCAATTAAGAATTTCTAACTTTTCCTTCTGTGCCTTGATGTGACTTATTGTTTACTTACAAATAAAATACACTTTAGTTGATGAGCATGACATAGACATATTGAGGTTATTCTTCCTATAAAAGATTCATACATGTGTAGCTACAATCTCAGTACAAACAACAGAAAAAGTTTGTATTTTCAGATTAAAGAATTCAGTGTAAGCCAGAAAAGAAGCAGTTTCACCAATGTCAGAGAACATAATACGTATCTGATGTTCGTGGATATAGGTTCTTCCTCACTGTCTTTCTGTTTCTCTGTGTCTCCTTTTGGAATCCAGGTGCAGAAAGTTTAATGTTAACCTGCATTTGATTACTGGACTCCTCAGCATTTCATTGGATGATGTTGACTTGGTAATTTGATTGCTATGCAGATGTGAGCTGTGCTGATTACATTAAAATACGTAAAGGAAATGAGAAAATATTGCCAGACAACATGCAAAAGGGTGCTGGGTCCCTCACTGCTCCCACATCCTCCAGAGGGAAGAACTGGAATGGTGATCACAGGATGAGCCTTAGGAGTTCTTTCCTGATGAAGATAATTTTCCCCCTAATAAGAAGAGGTGCCAACAATTCCAGACAAGGTGGTGAATTTTCACAGAGACTGAAATCTTCCAAAAATATCCCATGGTCATATGAAAACACAGCTTGTGGCTGTCCTCCTGGGTAGGACACCCGTTCCATGGGCTATGGAGAGGGGAACATATTATGAAGGAAGCCATGGCCAGGACTCCAGATCACAGTGCCATGACTAAGGGAGACCCAGAACTCAGGAGCGGAAGCCACACAGGCCACGGAGGAGCGGCACAGCCGTGAGCAGGAGCCACGCAGGCCGTGGAGGAACACAACAGGTTTGAGCAGGAGATGCACAGGCCACAGAGGGGCCACCCAGCTGGAAGCAGGCGCCACACGGGCCCCAGAGGAACAGAACAGCCTTGAGCAGGAGCCACGCAGGCCATGGAAGAGCCGCACAGCCAGGCTTACACTCCAGGCAGGCCCAGCTGAGCTGAAAAGGTGAGCAGGATGCTCAGGCAAGTTCTCTCAAAGCAGAAGCCAGGGAAGGACGCAGTGTGCACCTGTGCAGCTGCAGCTGCACCACCTGCAAGGTTGTCTCAGAGCCTGCGAGGCACCTGTGCACGGCCTGGCTTGCGGCCACAGAGACAGAGACTCTCAACCAGTTGTGGTGGCAGAACACCTTACCTTCCCGATGAATGTCTTTAATGTTGGGAAGATGAAGGGGAAAAACACACGGCTCATTGTTTCTAAAAAACAGGATTAATATGGGTTGCCAGAAAAAAATAGGACACTCAATTCAATATGATTCAGATGCACAACGAAGGTTTTTAGATCGTACCTATGTCCTATGAATGCAGTCTGTTTTAGTTCGACAAACCTGACATTCTTAGATTCATGATGTGGGTTTCTAAGTAGTCCATAGGAAAATTAGATTAATTTCCTGAGGACACTCGCGAATCTTCCAAATTACGAAGACACAGTCTTTTACAACAGGCGGCTCCGACGGAGAGAGCATTTCCTGTGTGGCACACCGCGACTGTCTCCGGCTCTCATCCCCCAGCTCACAGCCTGCGTACACGGCGGACTCCCCTCTGCTCCTTCCCACGCCCTCTTCCTGCCACGCTTCTTACTCAGAGCCCGTTCCTTGCTCACCAAGTGTTTACTGGGTTTGTATCAAAGCCCTTGGCACTTAAATTTGAAAGTAATCAACCAATGTCATTTACTCCCCAGATATAATTCAAAATGCTTGGACATATTTCAAAGACATTATTGTATGTTTCTTTACAAACTCTCTCTCTCTCTCTATATATATATATATGTGTGTGTGTGTATATATATATATATATGTGTATACACACACACACACACACACACACACACACACACACATATACATGTTTTTGAGACAGAGTCTTGCTCTGTCACCAGGCTGGAGTGCAGTGGCACGATCTCCGCTCACTGCAACCTCCCCATCCTAGGCTTAAGCGATTCTCCTGCCTCAGCCTCCCAAGTAGCTGGGACTACAGGTGCATGCCACCACACCCAGATAACTTTTGTATTTTTAGTAGAGAGAGGGTTTCATCATGCTGGCCGGGATGGTCTCGATATCTTGGCCTCATGATTTGCCAGCCTTGACCTCACAAAGCACTGGGATTACAGGCGTGAGCCACCACGCCCAGCCGACAAAAAATGATTGAACATATTCATGGAATGCATAGCGATGTTTCAATCCATATAAAGTACAGTGATCAGACCAGGGTAATTGGTGTATACAATATTCACTAACAATTCAGAGTAGACTCCAGTTAACTCCCGTTAGTTCAGACGACTGCTCTGAACAGTCAGAGAACAACGACTTGATACTCGTTTATTAAATGTGGGAAACACAGCACTTACCTAGTAAAGCTTCAGTGTATATAAATGACAGCTTTCAGACTATTCTGAAACAATACATAACATGCCACCGGGAGAGCTTGTCCCTGAATAATTCACACGTCAGTCTTTCTGAGGTTGTAAATGACAGTATTTTTTTTCTGAAACATGACAGGCAATTAGCCATTATCTAGCATCTAAACAGTCAACTTGCTCCCTAGAGATTTTCTAGATTAATTCTTCCATTTAGCCTAGAAGAAAATTGATCAAGACTTTTTCCTCCTTTGTAACAGAATTTATTAATAGATTCACATTGTTTTTCACCGAGAATGCATTTCCCTGCTTTGAGATTCCATTATGCCTGTGCGGCCCAATACCACATTCCCTGGTCACCTAGGACTTCCAGGCACTTGATGGATGGCTAGTCTGAAGTGGGATGTACATGATTGGAAATGCACACTAGAGTTTAAAGATTTATAATAAAGAAAACTGCGTGCAATATTTCACATTGATTACCTGTGGAAATAATAACATTTTTGAAAGAGTGGGTTAAATAAAATAGATTACTAAAATGTCAATGCGAGTACCAGAAAATTTCAAATGTATAAATGCAACTCACAAAATATTTGTATTGGATAGTGTAGCATTAGACAGTCAGTTTTATGGGGGTAAGAGTTGAGTTGCCTCTTATATGTTTATATTCTTAGAGACTATTCTTTAAACAGTAAACTACTTTCTCTATATCCCCTTCCTTACCTTTTGCATTTACCATGAAGCTTACTGAAATGAGGCTTCTGTTTTTACCAATTGTAATGCATCTGCTCAGAATGTATTCAAATTGATACTCACATTGGTTTTACAATACCGGGCCTCTGTGTCCACCCAGCAGGTTTTCATACAGTGCCTGCACTGGGCCTTTCTTGCAACAGTCTTTGAAAGGCTCTATGTAGATTGTTGTTCTTTTCTTTTCAATATTTATTTATTTATTTGAGACAGAGTCTCAACTCCATCACCAGGCGCCAGGCTGGAGTGCAGTGGCACGACCTTGGCTCACTGCAACCTTTGCCGCCCAGGTTCAAGCAATTCTTCTGCCTCAGCCTCCCAAGTGGCTGGGACTACAGGCGCACGCCACCACGCCCAGCTAATTTTTAATTTTTTGTATTTTTAATAGAGACGGGGTTTCACCATGTTGGCCAGGATGGTCTCGATCTCTTGACCTCATGATAAGTCCGCCTCGGCCTCCCAAAGTGCTGGGATTACAGGCTTGAGTCACTGTGCTCGGCCCTATATTTATTTTTTTAAGTTGACATATTGTAACTGTATATGTTTATGGGACACAATTTGATGTTTTGATAATATCTATGTTGCATAATAATCCAATCAGTTGTGGTTAGCGTACTCCTCATCTCAAGCATTTATGATTTCTTCATGGTGAGAACATTCAAAAGCTTCCCTTTTATCTATTTTGCAATATACAATGTTTGACTGTTAACTGTAGTCCCCCTACTGTGAAATAGGACATGAGAACTTCTTTCAGGTTCGTCCGTGTTTTCAGAAACCACCACCTTGCTCCAGTTAGAATCGCTATTATAAAAAAGACAAAAGAAAACATGGCCAGGCACAGTGGCTCACACTTGTAATCTCAGCACTTTGGGAAGCCGAGGCTGGAGGATCATCTGAGGTCAGGAGTTCGAGACCAGCCTAGCCAACGTGGTGAAACCCTGTCTCTACTAAAAATACAAAAATTAACTGGGCGTGGTGGTGGGTGCCTGTAGTCCCAACTAGTAAGACAGGAGAATCGCTTGAACTCAGGAGGTGGAGGTTACTGTGAGCCGAGATCATGCCACTGCACTCTAACTCAAAAAGGAAAAGAAAGGAAAAAGGAAAGGAAGGGGAGGGAAGGGGAGGAAAGGGGAGGGGAGGGGAGGGGAGGAAGGAAGAGAGGAGGGGAGGGAAGAGAAAAAAAGGAAAGGAAAGGGAAGGGGTATTGGTGAGCAAATGGAGAAAAGGTGAGACTATACAGACTGTTGGTGAGATTGTAAACTAACACAGCCAATACAGAACACAGAAAAATATCCCTCAAAAAAGTAGAAATAGAGCTACCATATGATCTAGCAAAACATCTACCGGGCATTTATCCAAAGACAAAAAAAGAAAACCTAGTAAGTGGAAGGGATATCTCACTGCATGTCCACTGCAGCACTGTTCACAGCAGACAAGATACCAAGTCTCCTGACGTGTCTATCACTGGATGAATGGTTAAGGAAGCTTCAGAACGGGTGCACAGTGGAATACTACTCAGCCATAAAAAAGAAGACGGCCCTGCAGTTTGCAAGCTCTGTGTCTTTGTGTTCTGTGCCACTGCTCTGTGTTGGTGGTCTGTCTGTTGTTCTAGTGGTCCTCCACTGGATCCCCTTCGTGGGGACCTCATCGTCCTTGCCCTAAGGGACGCATCATCACCTGCACACTGAGCTGCTTTGAAATTCATATGTAATGTATCATATATATAACGTAATCATATATATAATACATACTTTAACAACACCTATCATCTATGATATAACTACATATATAATGCAAAAACTGATTTTCATGTAATTTATACTAACTTCTATACATCTATAATTGTATATGTTATTTCGTATATATGATATAAATATGGTAGTTGGTATAAATTACATGCAAATCGGTCTCTTTTTGAGGGATGCTCCGAAGTGTGTTAATTCATCTGTGTACAGGTGCAGAGGCAACACTCAGCCTTGGAGAAAGCTCTCAGGTGAAGAGACGCAGGTGCTATCGATTGGAGCTTGGGAGAGTCCCCAAGTGGAAAGCCTGGGGAACACACGAAGGGAACTGATGCCAACCTGCAGTGGCTTCCAGACACAAGAATTTATTGTGGGTCTCCGGGTCTAAGAGCGAGCTGGTGTCTGGTTGATTGAGGCTGGGCTGGTAAGTCCACTGTCCGGGGCTCCAGCTGTGGGTCTCATTCCATCCTTTCCCTTTGAGGGTTCCCAGGGTGCTGTGGCTGTGGCTCACAGGGAGTGTTTGTTTCACGGCAGATGACCACACAGCAAAAGCCAAGCTGTACAACACATGTAAAGAGTCTAGGCACGTGCCTTCTCTAACATTGTATCCCAGCTCAGTCTCCACCAGGGGAGACAGTGCACTTCACCCACAGCAGGGAAAATGGCACACAGGAATCCGGCTTCGTATACTCTTTAAACACGTCCTGAATTTTTTCTTATTTTTAATTATGACTGGCATGATTCTATTACTCAGGATAGGCTACGCGAAAAGAAATCACTTTTAAATCTCAGCGGTTTACGAGAAGATGTTCGTTCATTCCTCCTAGTGATGTTCTGCTGTACTTACTTGAATTCAGGCATGGATCATATTTACAAGTCTATCGTTCCTTTAGATTGTGATACCATTGGAAGGCATTGAACATTATCCCAGAACTTCAGAATGTAAACAAATAATCTATCGGTTTGTGGAATAAAATTGCCACAGAATATAGGCAATGTTGTTTGGGCCAATCTCCTACTAAGTACAGTTCTGTAAGCTGGATTTTTTTTTTAAAGCAAACAATTTGTGAACAAACTAAATGACAATGAGAATTTGCAGAGTCTTGACCCAGCAAAGGGAAATGGCCCAGGAAGGTGAGCTAAACATTTGAAGTTCTTGTTTCCCGTTGGGGAATTTGCCAACCCTAAAAGTCTTGATAAGAGAAGGAAGAGCTAATGTCACCCTGAAGAAGCGAATGGACGCCCCACCCACAATCCAAGCTGAGTGTTGAGACCCATGAGCCACACACACAAAGAAAGTTTTAAAAGTTTTGTTACAAAGCAAGATTTTCTGAAAAGACTCCAAGGCAAGTCTGAAAAATGAGCAAAAATCCAGCAGGGAGGGACCACTGGTTCGGGCCCTAAGGTGTTAGGAGCTGGGGTGGGGTGAGAGTCCTGTGCTGACAGGCTGTATCTTATAGGATTGATGCCAAAGAAGGGAGCCCTGGTTGTCCTAAGAGCAAACCCAGAAGGGAAAGAAAAGAGACGGCCCTGGGTTTGCCAGCAAACATCAACACAAATGAACCAGAGTGTTTATTACAGCAAAGCCCGGCACACAACTGGGAGAGCAAAGGTTAGAGCTCAGGACTTCCAAGAGCGAGGCCTTGGTGAATATTCCAGGTGTTGAGTAAAATTCCAACAGGATGCGCCATGTGAGTGGAGCCAAGTGGAAGCAAATTGGTCTGTAGGAAATGAAGTGCTGCATGGCACCATCTTAACATGTGCCTGGAATATGGTGATGTGAGACATTTAGTGCCCATAGCATAATTTTCTTTCCCAAGGGAAAATAGATGCATCCTTTCTGAAGGCAGATAACCCCATGCACCATCTCACCGTACCTTCACGTGCATTCATGAGCATGATCTCAGGTGCCATTGCAATGGGTGAGCCGGGCACTGTACATGACCAAGTGTTCAGGCACACACAGCAGTGTCACCGTGCGTTTGGGCTGCCCTGACAATGCCTCCCAGGCTGGGCACCTTAAATAACACAAACTCATTCCTCAGATTTCTGGAGGCCAGAAGTCCACGATCAAAGTTCTGGCTGATTGGGTTCCTGGTGCGGGTCCTCTTCCTGGCTTGCAGACAACCACTTTCTTGCTGTGTCCTTGAGAAGGAGAGACAGACAGAGGCACACAGAGAGAGAGCTGGTGTTTCCTCTTCTCTTTTAAATCTTTTTTTTTTTTTTGAGAAGGAGTTTTGCTGTTATTGCCCAGATTGGAGTGCAATGGTGTGATCTTGGCTCATGGCAACCTCCGCCTCTCAGATTCAAGTGATTCTCCTGCCTCAGTCTGCGGAATAGCTGGGATTACAGTCATGCGCCACCACGCCCATCTAATTTTGTATTTTTCATAGAGACAGGGTTTCTCCCTGTTGGTCAGGCTGGTCTTGAACTCCTGACCTCAGGTGATCCACCCGGCTCAGCCTCCCAAAGTGCTGGGAATACAGGCATGCGCCACCGCGCCTGGCTGGTGTTTCCTCTTCTAAGGGCACTATTGCTATTGGATCAAGACCTCACCTTTATGACATTTAACCTTAATTATCTCCATTAAAGCCCTTTCTCCAAATACGGAGACATTAGGGCCTGGGGTTAGGTGTACCTGACACCTGCCCCTCACCTGCAGCAGTGAGTGCCTGGGGGTGAGGGATGATGGCCCTCTGCACATGGGCAAACAACAGACTATTACAGAGCTGGATGATACAAAAGTAGATTCCTCACAGCTGAAGGTAGAATGAAGGCGTTGCTGGACACGCCACAATTAAGGTGATTGTTTCTGAGCAGACATGCGTTAAAATAGCATTAGAGAATATTCTTCAGGGAGGAGGAAAATGATCCAAGGCGGAAGGGAGGTATACCTAACTATCAACAGAGAGAGAGAAAATGAGTGGGCAAATCTAAGTGAATATTGATTGCATAACACATTAAAATAACTCTCTGTGGTACAAAAAGTACATGTAGAATGAAAATATATTCAAAATTGAACAGAAGTTGGAAGCAGATGATGATACTAAATGTTTGATGAATTTGAATTATGTACGAAGAGATACAAACAATTATTTTTACTAACCTTTCAACATTTAGTCAATTTTCTAAAAGAACATGTCATTAATAAGCTAAAAGAGCAGAAAATAGAATTATGAAAAAAACTCCATCAATTTAAAAAAATAAAGGACAATTCAATTAGAAAAATAGTAAAGTCAAACAGGAGAGGTGAGTAAAATTATTACAATGACAGCAAAGGCTGGAACACTGGATATCTACAAAGTACAACTGCGTATAAGAGGTATAGCCTTATACAAGGATAAAAAAATTTAAAATACCAGATGAAAAATGTTGCACTCTGCATGAACTTCCAAAATAAAAGAAAAAGAAAAAAAATTACACTGATATCAGATAAATAATTCTTTAAGGAAATAGGCAATATGAAGGATAAAAGGGAAAAACATAAAAGTTTTAATTTCCCAGCGATGTTATTTTCTCTGCTAAAAATCATTTTAACACATAATTAAAATTTGTAGACAATAGACCAATCTAGTATCCTGGTGAGAGACATAACAAAGAGACAAAATGCAGCATCAGTGTAAAATATTCGAGGTAATTAACTAGCATCATACTGTTGCATAAAAATGCTACACCTAACAACTCCACAATACATAATTTTCTCAAGTACACACAAAAAATTTGCCAAATCCACACATAGACTGGGAAACATATTAACTCTCTACAAATATCAAGTGATGAATTTATCTAGGAAGTAGTTTCTAAAGACAGTAGAATTAAACTATATAATGATACTACAAATATTTAACAATTCACAATTATTTCAACAGTAAGCAATGCATGTTTTGATAACTTACAACCGAAGGAATAAGTTGCTATATATCAGTATGTAAAGATTACAGTATCATAGTCTATTTTGAACTCAATAGAAATGAACCAAAATTGTAACATTGATAGAGCCCAAACTGAACTTTTGTGAAAACTAAATCTATAAATACATAGATTAGAAAATAATCGTTATTTATAAACAGGTATGCCAGTGTCCTTTTCAAAAGCTGTAAAGAGAATAGTGAATTAAACCCAATGAAATTGCTATACTTGTGAAAGGAAGAAGAAAATTAGTTTTTTTTCACCCAAATAAGACAGAGAAAACATTTGAGAAAGTTAAACATAAACTAGTGACAAAAACCCACCAGCAATTAATGTACTGAAAGAAACGTTATTTACTGTGACAGAGCATTTAAAAATTGTATAGCAACTCTAAAACCTAGCAAAGAAAAGCTGAAAGAATTCCCTTTAAGATTGGCAACAAGACAAAGAGGATTGCAACCACCAACCCAAGGAATCGCGAGGCTGAAACCGTGGTCTGTGCAACAAGGGAGAGGAAGGGCATGAAGTAAATATGGATTAAGAAGGATTCAAGGAAACCATTTTTATATGCAGATACGTTTATTTTTGGAGAAAATCTGCTTGTGCTTTGAGATAAGTGATTAGAGTTAGCAAGCAAATTTAGCAATGACACTGGGTCTGTGTTGAAGAGCCAAAAAAATATTATTCTGTGCCAGTAGGAAACAATTAAAAAATACTTTTTTGGAAAATATATTTTTAATTACTGTTTGTAATGGTGAATACATCTAATAATAATGGTGAATACATTACTGTTTATAATGGTGAATAAAATGTGTGCAAGACTCCACAGAAACTGTTTAATATATTAAGACAAATTAAGAAATACCTGAAATAAAAATAACTAATGTTTCTTGCACATCTTTTGAAAGACTTTTTCTGAGACAGTATCTCGCTCTGTTGCTCAGGCTGGAGTGTAGTGGCTCAATCTCAGCTCACTGAAACCTCCGCCTCCTGGGTTCAAGCAATTCTCCTGCCTCAGCTGCTTGAGTAGCTGGGATTGCAGGTACATGCCACCACACCCAGCTATTTATTTATATATATATATATATATATATATATATATATATATATATATATAATTTGATGGAGACAGAGTTTTGCCATATTGGCCAGGCTGGTCTTGAACTCCTGACCTCAAGCAATCCACCCACCTTGGCCTCCCAAAGTGCTGAGATTACAGGCGTGAGGCACCGCACCCAGCATACGTATGTATTTTTGTATCTTGTTTGTTTTATTCAACATTACATGTACTCATATTTAATTATGTTCTTTTAGCAATGTGTTCCCTTCATGTCTATATAATATTCCATTTTTCCATAGATCACATTGTATGTACCCATCCTGTCTGAAAAGAATGTAGATAGGAAAGATACGTTGCTGTGAACTTTCTTGTACTTGCATTTTAGTACATGATGCTACACTAGTTCTCAAAGTAATTTTCCATGTGCTTTCCCAATAACAGGGCACTGTAAAATGGGAAGGATAATAGCTGATAATTTTCCATGTGCTATCCCAATAAGAGGGCACTGGATTTCCAGTAAGAAGAGTTGCTATCAAGAAATCAGACCAGGCGTGGTGGTTCACACCTGTAATCCCAGCACTTTGGGAGGCCAAAGTGGGCGGATCACTTGAGGTCAGGAGTTTGAGACCAGCCTGGCCAAGATGATGAACCTCCATCACTACTAAAATTACAAAAAAATTAGCCAGGTATGGTGGTGCGTGCCTGTAATACCAGCTACTTGGGAGGCTGAGGCAGGAGAATTGCTTGAGCCTGGGAGGTGGAGGTTGCAGTGAGTCGAGATGGTGCTACTGAACTTTAGCCTGGGAGATCCGAGGCTAAAGTGCAATAGCACCATCTCTGTCTTAGAAAAAACCTAAACAACGAAACATACACAGTTTAATTTTAATACCAGGCAAGATGAATCTCTAGCTACCTTTGTAGAAGGGTTGGAAATGGCTGATGGAGAACATTAGGGAATACATGTGACACACGATGTATGGATTTGTATAGTGTTTTCACCCTATTCACACATCTGTATACCTTATTTGTGCATTTTTCTGTATTTATGCTAAACGGCATTTCATTTTTTTTCTTTAAGAGAAATGAATAGCATATTATTTTTCCCATTTCCTCAGGGCTAATATACTCAACAATTTTAGCTGGGAAGGTGGGCCTTTATTTTACAGCGTTTATGAGCACATTCTCTGCAGCTAGAATCCCTGGATTAAAATCCTGTCTCCACCACGCACTGTGCGATCTTAGGCAGGTTAATATATTTGAGCTTCAGTTTTCTCAGCTCTAAAATGGGAAAGATAATGTCTGTGTGATGGTTTTCGCTGAGAAAAGCATGTGGTAATGCTGATTTGGGATTCTCAGTGTGAACAGAGAAGGGTGCTTGTTAAGCATGACACTTGGGTAGCTTGTTTTGTGATTTAATCCTTAGACATATTTTATTCGCATCAGGGTATAATCTTGAATACATTTAACTATTATCAATTCTCATGACCTTTTCAGTATAGTAACCGTATCCAGTAGTAATTATGTAAATGTAATTGTAAACACTTTGAAAATTAAAAAATAAACAAAAAACATCATGAATGCCAGTCTTTTAAATTATTTGCAATGTTAGCAAAGTTCATTTGATAAGTGTGTGTATTTTAACTTTCCATTTTTGATTTATGCATTTACAACATGTAAATGAGAGTCAGAAATAAGAGAAGCTAATTTCCGTCCTTTTTTGGTCATTATTTGGTGTGGGAGTGGCAGTGGCTTCCACTCAGGAAGCAGCGCACAGGAGACTGATGGAGGCTGGGAGGTCTCAGCCCCCAGCCAGGTCTGTGCCCGGCGAAGGGGCCGCCTACGCTAGTGAGCACCAGCTTTGTTGGGATTGCTCATCAGATCCTGTGCAAGAAATCTAGGTGAACACACTCCCTCTTTTGCTTGGATAAATTCAGGGTATTTTTGTTTGTTTGATTTATAAGGTAAAGGATGCTTCCTCTTTTTTTCCCCACTAGTGGAAATACAGTAAAAAATCTGCTATGTTAGTGAGCAAATAAATGCATTCGTGGTGGTATTATCAGGATAATGGAGCCATCAACCACCCAGCAGGGACTCTGGGAACTCAGATTAATTCCTACAATGTGCCAGCCAACCGACGACTCGACTTGGTGTGAGTTGGGGGTGCTGTACATTCTGTTAAGAGAATTTTGTCAACCTATAACAGAAGTAAACAAGGCAGGTAAATATCAAGGAGCCAAGAAAAAGGAAAACTCGGAGTGTCCTGAGAGAAGAGAAGAATGACATAGACAATGGATGTGCCGTACAGACTTTGGAGATGTCTTTACTGACTTGATTCGGGAGACCCCGACCCAGACTTGAGTCAGTGACACGGCCACTGACTTTGCAAAGCAGGGCTGAAAGGCTGAGAAAAATGAAAAGCAAATGTGGTCTTCTTCACCGTGTTACCTAGAATCAGCCCAGAATTTGTATCAAAGGCTTTCGGGAAAGACATGAAACATTAAAATTACTAATTATAAGCACACTTCAAACCCTTTCACAAGGCCTTTATGATCACACACATGCAGACAAACTTTCTAATTGCTGCTGTGGGATCCCATGATGTCTAATATTGTATTAAACCACGGTGCTAGCATTTTAGTTACTTATGCAAAAATCACATCTGCGATTGATAGAAATATTTATCAGTGTGTTCACTAAAATGAAAACGCACTGAAGCAAGTAATAACATTTAAAACAAATAGGAAAGCCCAAATGAAAATGAAGCATTTGAATAATTACACAGTGTGTAGTCCAAAATAAATGATATCAAAATCCACTTTTGTTTCAAATCAATAACACTGAAATGTGACAGAATCTTGAAGAGACTGAATAACAAAAATTTAAACCTCAAAATATACTTGTAAAACATTTCCAGACAATAGGACACTTGCTGTTCTCCTTTAGTACAAAACAATTGGCTCCTGGAAATCATTATTTTTTCCTTCATAGTTTATTATTACATATAACTCATACATTCTGAATCAGGATTCCAATGTTTCAGATTTGTTTTTTAAGGACTGTGGTGATTTATTATAAGTTCTTGGAAGTTTGCTAAAAATATTTTCTGAGTTTTATGAATTCTGATGCAAAATCAATGTTCTGCGAACTTATTTGTTTTATTAAATTTGGGATGTTCATAACTATGTAAGGGTCCTCATCCTGACTCACACTCTTAAAGTACCTTCAGCAACCTCAGTTTTGTGATTTTCTGCATTCTAATTATGCCTTCTTTCCTATTATTTATTTATTCATTTTTTTTGTTTGCTTGTTTGTTTGTTTGAGACAGAGTCTCACTCTGTCGCCCAGGCTGGAGTGCAGTGCCATAATCTCGGCTCACTGCAACCGCCACCTCTCGGGTTCCAGCAATTCCCCCGCCTCAGCCTCCCGAGAAGCTGGGATTACAGGTGCCCAAAACCACACCCGGCAAATACAGACGTTTGTTCTATATGCATGATGTTGGCTTTTGTTTTCTGCCATAATTAGATAGCTTGTTAGAAACAAAATTGGAATTTTATTCAGGGTATTTTAGACACCCATTGCCAGGGCATTTTAGAGGAAGGAGCTGAAGAGATGAAACTGGAATGGCAAGGTTGGGAATGACAGGACATCAGAGGGGCTTGATGAAATCTAGGAATATCATGGGTAAGGCTTGCTGTCTGCCTAGATGGGGGTTGGAGGGAGGAGGGTGTGACGTTGGGCTCTGAGGACTCAGTGCACTTAACAGAGCAGGAATGCCAAGACAGGAGCACAAGGGTTCCAGGGAAGTTGATTCAGAGTCGATTTGAAGGCAACGGGAAGATCAAGTGGGGCTTTCTGGGGGTCAGGGAAACACCTGTGAAGTCTGCACTTCTATACAAGGTATACTTCCTAGGAGCCTTCTTTTATCGTGGGACGTGGGGCACAGTGAAGAGCCTTACTTTCCTCTCTCTTACTCTGGAAACACACCCAGCTCCTGAGTATGGAGAGCAAATTCCGTGGCTCTGAAGACAAACAACCCGGCAGAGAGAAGGAGGAAGCATTGCCCACGTTCAAGATGAGACTCCAAGTGAAGTGAGCAGAGGCAAAAGGTCAGTCAGTGCCCCATGCAATTTTGCAAAATATCCCCTCTACTTAGCACAATTTTATTTCTAAGCCTCCTTGGTTAGATAACCTCTGAAAAGTAATTTTACAAGTTTTCATCAAATTTTACCCCACCTTCCATGCATCCACCAAAACCAATGCAGAACTGTAGCAGTTTTTACACAATTCTACTAGACAGTTTTAAGAATAATGTAAAAATACAGGCAACATATACATACTCTCATGGAATGTCTGCCCCAGGTCGTAAGTATACAAGAAAAGTTGGTGAACATCCAAATGCAAGCTAAATTCCAAGCAGTGTTACACAGCCACTACATTCTAAAATATTTGAAGAAAGGGGAGATTGGTGAGAGGTGTGAATGTCAGCAAGGCTCTCATGCAGTGGTGAGACGTCACCTCTGCTTTGGAGAGCAGCCAGGGGTTGGGGAGGCAGAAGGGAAGGGTACTCAGTGGGAGAATGTGCTGGCTGAAGAGGGAAGGGAGGCTAATTTTAGGAATTTGTAATCTCAATTTTTCAGCGTGCTTTTCTGCCCTGAGCTGGAAACAGCACAGAAGTTGTCCTCTATTCTACTAGTCTTTGCAGTATATATTTTTTCCTAACCTGCCAAGAAAGATTATTTCTTAGACTAAGATGTTATTTCCACCTCAACCACATTGTACTCCATGTTGACAGCAATTTTCAGTTGCAAGAAATACTGTGTGCCCTGGCTTTGAGAAGCCTGAGCAGTCCACAGCTCTGCCTTTTACTAGGCTATGTGACTTTGGGGAATTAACCTTGGAAACTTGATGTCCAATGCCATGAATTCTGCATTCACCCTCTCCCCAAGGTAAGATGCATGAAAGGCCCCAGGTGAGAGCATAGCACTCCAATCCATGTTATAGGTACCACGTCTTGGAGATTGCTTGAGCTGCCTTGATTGACAGACTTGAAGCATGAATGAACCAAAGAGTTGACATTTCCCATTGGAAAGCTCTCAGTTGGGGACTTAGGTGGTGAAGCAGAACTTTCCGAGACTTTTCTCTTCTGGTCTATAATTTGTGACTTCGCCTATGTTAATAATCACTCAACTGCAACAATACCAAAGGCCAAATACGTTTAAAAGTCAAATGTTTTCATTTTTCCTAAGTTGAAGCTCAAACATTTTTAGATACAAAGGCTAACCTGAACTGACATGAGGCTATGTTTCCTCTTTGAAAGAAAATCTTAGTGTAAATATTCACAAATTGCACTGCCAGTATAGTCTGTGTTTGATTATGTGATGACACTCTGTGCTGGGGTATGTGCATATTACTATCTTTATGAACTTTTTTTAGATAATGGATTGTGAAAATTCAAAACTGTCTTGTATTACATTTCTTTAAACAATAAATGTTAGCAGAGATAAAACTGGTCAAAGGTTAGAGCACCTGAAAAATTGTGGACAAAATCCTGTCAATGTCTCCACCTGTCTTAAGATCATATCCACCACTGAAACTCTACTATTGTGCGAAAATCTGCTGTCCCTCCCTGCAAATAAACATTATCTATAAATAGTAGAATAATGAAACCCCATAATACTTGTATGTGTATTAAATATTATCGTCTCCAAAGGAATTTAAGTGAGTCAATCACTCTATACTTTATCTAAAAATACTGTCCAAGGATTTTTGTGAAACTGGGGATGGAAGAACAAAAACTACCTTGCAGAACTATCAATCAATTGAAGTTCGTCCCTACGTCTCACAGTGTACCACTCTTATCTGGGTCATGAAAAAAGAAATCAAGACTCTGCTAAAAGGGCTTATTATCATCTATTTTACGCATCAGTGTCGTAAGGATCTACCAAGTTAAGTTAAAGTGAAAAGTAAATAAAGGAAATTTTGGAAGGAAGATACAATTTTATTGATATTATAGTAAACCCCAAAGATTTTACAGATAAATTACCGGAATTAACAATGGATATTGCTATCATGCTTTTGTAGAAGACCAGTATTCAAAATCAATAGCATTACTATGTCACAGCAGTCAACAAAAATAAATATACCACTTACAAAATGTATACTGTAAGATATACCTCTTCCAAAAGCAACAAAACTATAAAAAAAGTGTACAAGATAATTATAGATATGTATATTCACCTTTATTAAAAGCTGTTAAAATATTCATTGGAGAAGTAGGACAATGCTGACAGATAGAAAGGCTCAAGAATGAATATGTGTAAAATTGATCTGTAGATTCAATGTAACTCCAAACAATAACTAAACCTATTTCAGAGGCTTTTTCACGTGGGCACACAAAAGATTCTTGCCTCTGAGGAGCAGTTGTTTTGTTCTTTATCAGTTTCTTAATCCATACATTGGATGAAATAGTTTACCTTATAAAGCTGTGATGACAATCATGGCAAATGTTAAACGACCTAATAAATGTTAGATGCTCAATGAACATTCCCTCTCTAATTCCTCCTGTTACGACCCTAGAGTCATCATGTTTTTGTTGTACATAAAATACAATGTAACATCACACAAACCTATGTTGTTAAAAAACTCTAATGCAACCAGCCTGGCCAACATGGTCAAACCCTGTTTCCACTAAAACACAAAAGTTAGCTGGATATGGTGGTGGGTGCCTGTAATCGCAGCTACTTGAGAGGCTGAGGCAGGAGAATTGCTGGAACCTGGGGTATGGGGGTTGCAGTGAGCCAAGATGGCACCACTACACTCCAGCCTGGGCAACAGAGTGAGACTATATCTCAAAACAAAACGAAACAAAACAAAAAAGAATACTAATGCAAGGCAAAAAGTGGAGAAAGGCGACAAGTTTTTAAAAATTACTTAATCTTAGTGTCTGTAATCAAATGACAGAATATTAGTAAATTCCAAAGCAATTCTAATTAAACATTTTGAAAGATATTTTTATAGAAAGAAGAGATGTAACAACTATATTAAAAGTTTGATTTTTAAATATTTTACTTCAAATTTTGAAAATATTGATAAGCAATAACAAAATGATATAAATGTGTAAAATTTTAGAAACAAAATTATTACTTATATTCAGCAATGACTTAAAGAGAGGAATTTGTGTTTATATACAATACATATTGATTATTTTCTTAGGAGTTTAAGATTAACATCAATATAATACTTTTGCTTCAGAGAATGGAAAGTTGTAAATTTTAAAGCTATGAGCCCATTTGTTGGTCTCACATTCTCAGCCAAGATACCACCTCGGGCATGCAATATACTAAGGCTCTGCGCAATCACTAGTTAGAATGAAGGTAAGTGCCAAGTGTTTGTATATTTTAGTCATTGCTCAAAGGTCATATAATTGTAAAAATGCCTTATATACATAAACATGAGACAAGACAATGGAAAAATGGACAATTACCTGAACATGAAGTAAATAAAAATGATATTGAAATGGTCTATATATATATATGCCAAGGTGCCTGTTTTCGTGAATCACCTGAGAAATGAAAGTTATAACCCTCTGATACCATTGCATACACACCAGAAAAGCTGCCATGACAATACAGAAAAGGTGAAGGATGAGAAGACATGAGACAAACAGAACCCTCCTGTGCTGCTTCAGGAAGAACGATTTCAGTTAAGCATTTTGGAAATCTGTTTGGCCATATCCCGCAGAACTTAACTTATATACATGCTGACCCAACCACTCCAGTCCTTGCTGATAACCGAAAGAAGTAAAAGAATGTTCATGGCATCACTGTGGGAAACAGCTCCAACCGTGACCCACTGAATGCCAATTCATGGTAAAATAGATGGAATAGGAGACAGCATTGAGAACAGAAAATTTGTAAGTAAACTCAAAATCTCATGCAACTCTAATGAACAAAATATTAAAAGAGGCTACAAGTTCTAACAATGGAATACTGTATGGTTCTGTTTGTAAAGATTCCAAAGCAAGCACAATAATCTACAATGTTAGAAATCAGGATACTGGTAATTCTTGGAGGAGTTATGGAAACAAAGGACTTCTAGAATACTGACCTCCTCTTTTCTCTACCAGGATTCTGGTTCTGCTGTGTGATCATTTTATGAATATTTATCAAGGTGTCTACTTATGATTGGTGTGTTTCCTTTATGTAGTTATATTTAAATAAATTAAAAAGAGTTATTTAGAGGGATTTTGTCCTGCATGGAATGAGATGCCTTCAAAATAACTGAGTAACTTGTCAAATGTCATTTAAAAGCCAAGCCCATTTTTTCCGTTTAATAAATAGGAAGGTTTCAAATGACTATTTCTAGCTGGATGTCTGTACTCCTTTAAAGACAGGAGTTCAAATATACACTTATTTTTGTTAACTGCATTTATCTTCATTTCTAAGAAGGCTGTCTTAGGAGTTTTTATGTGGATTGGTGGTAGTATCACAACTTCACTGAAAAATCACTAACAAAAGCCTGTTTTGCAATTTGGTGCATGCTTTTCTGAAACAGGTGTTTCTGAAGCTATCAGGTCATTTCTCGCCTGTGTTTTTACGAATTTAAGCCAGCGTTCTTTCCTCCCATGCATGTCGGTGATGCTGAGAGCGGAGGAACCTCACGACCACCTTGTTCCATGCAGTATCTGTCATGCCTGTTCTTACTAACGACTCTGGAAACGGCTCATCTGGTACGTTTTCCAGCTTTGTCCAAGGTCTGCGGTCACTTGTGTTTTCTGGGTGTCTGTGGATGTTTGCTGATCCTTGGTCAACTTAGTGTGTTAGTACCGCGTAAGAATAATCATCATCATCAACATCATCATCGTCACCATAAGTCGAAGGCAAGAAGATCTCTGGCAGTTTAAATCCCTCAACACATTCTTAATTTGTCTGGTACGCTCATGCATTCGAAGTCTGAAATGTGAGAGCAAAGCCACACCGTGGGGACTGATCACACTTCCCATTTGCAGTAATGCGTTGTGAAGGGCATCTCTTTACACGCCCCCTTTGAAGCCTCAGAACATGATTGCAAATGACACCTGTGACGTCCGGCAGCCCACCCCGCGCCTCGGTTCACAGATCGGGCTGGGAAGTGGGAATGTGGAGGCAAATGGCAGCGCCTATCATTTAATGAGACATTTATTAAGAAACTGGGACTGATTATAAGCTGCAAATTAGCCATAATGTAAGTAATCAGCAGAGATGTCACGTTGGTGGGGAGGAATAATAAACAGCACAATGCTCATCCCTGTGCTCATCAAAAAGTGCCTTCACTTCGTTACAGAGGGTAATTTGTTGGAATCCCAAGATACAGGTGGAGGAAGGAAGAGTGTGTCTTTTTTTTTTCTAAAATGCATTCATCAGTGTTATTTTATGTTATATGAAAGCAGATTTCATACATACCATAATCACAACTTTGAGGTTTTAAAATTTTACCTGAGTAGCATGGATGTGAATTATAAGGTATCAGTGGACTCTGAGAATTCAGCAAGTGCCAATAAAATGAAAAGAAATAACCCTCTCAGAGGTGAATTCAAAAATACAATATATTTGTATATTTTCAAGTATTCTCAATGGCAACATCGATATAGTGGCTAAGAAGTCAGTATTTGCCATTGTGATGACTTCTAGATTATGTATATGCCCTCAAAGAAGAGTACAAAAGGAAGAGATACACAAAGTAAGTGGACTGGATAAAATCCATATTTCAGCACAAAACCCTAGAATGGTGGAAAATGACACTGATAAGCTTTCTAATTTCCTAAAACTCAATCAATGCGTTTGAAACACAGATATTTTGCATACTGAGGCTGTGAGAAACCATTAGCTGTCCCCAAACAGCTTCCATCAGGAAAAATCATGTTATCTATACCAGATAATTTTCCAATTTGTTTGCATTGCAAAGTTTCTCAAGATAAATAGCCTATTGTTTTCATTCCTCAAACCTGAGCACTGGTATCAAGCCAGAAACAGAAATAAATAAATAAATACGTTGATGTTTACCATTCTGTCACTGCGTTATGGATACGGAGAGAAGAAATGTTTTAGTAATCCCTTTGCCCAGCTGTGGCCATGTGAAGTATGCACTCCTGGAAAAAGATTTATTCAGATTAAACACTTCCCAACTCCTCAGCATAGAGCATATCAAATAAATATTAATACGCTGAAAGAAGGAGAGAGAAACAAATAAATAAATACATTAATTAGGTGGACTGCTAATCACAGAACACTATCTTTCTTAAAAAAAACTGCCAGGATCCAAGTGATAACTGCAATATAAATATTATAAACCAGATTGGTGTGTTCAATTATCTGGTACACGTTTTATTAGGTTTTTAACCTAAAGATAAAGATGATGTCCCATTGTGTACTCTTTTGACAATTGTCGGAAGAGACAACATTTTTAAGTCAGTAACACACAGAGTTTCAATTGGATGCAGGCTTCCATTTCATGAAGTAAAAATAGGGCCCAAATATTTTCCCTCTTCATAGTAAACTTCCAAAGATGTTTTATTCCGTTTCAGCCTCTGTTGTATCTATCGTTAGAATATCTCAGCTCCTCAAACATTTTGGAAGCATCATGGATTGAATTATTATGAAAACCAGGCTCATCATCGACGTTTTCCTTTATCTACTGAGGTCAGCTGTCCCATGTCCTCTGGCAGAGGCTGCGGACAACCTCAATTCAGCATCCCTTCTCATCTGTAGGATGTTTGCATAGCTTCTGTTTTGTGAAAACAAGTAATCACCCTGTTGTTCTCTTCGCATCATCTTGAAGACCGCTGTACAGAAGCACGCCTGCTCGATACATCAGAGAACACTCGGTCTCTTCTGCTTTTTACCAACTTGAAAATAAAAATTTTGTTTAAATGACAAAAACTTGTACTGAGTTTCTTTTTCATAAAGTGACAAAATATTCCAATGATATATGTCACGCAATGGTAACTTTTATAAATTGTACTGTAAAATATTAAATACTTAGAAAATTAAAATGTACTGCTCAGTATTGTGTCAGAAACTGACCCTCCATGTTTCCCCACGTTGCTTGAAGGTTGCTGGTGACCCAGAAGATACTAACATTGGCTCCAGGTCACCACATCGCTTTCCACGACAATGGAAGCATACTTCTGACTTCTGTAATAATTATTCCTTACAGTGCTATTGTCTAAGCAGGCACCCTTGAAAAATAACTTCTTTTTATAAGTTTTCAAACTTTACAAAATGAACTCAGAGAGTCCTGCTCTTTTGTGTTTGATTTCTTTTCCAGAACATCACATTTGTAAAACTCACCCAATGCAGTTGCAAGGAGCTTTAGTTCGCTCATTTCCACGGCTATTTTGTAATCCATTGTATAAACATACCAAAGTATCCATTCAACCGTAGATGGACGTTTGCATGATTTCTAATTTGCGGTTGTTACAAATAATTCTCTTAAGCCCGTGCTCGGATATGTCATTTGGTACTCATAAGCACAATTAAAGCTTGATATAGAGTGACAGTGGCATTGATGGTTGATAGGCTACACTTATCCTTTCATTTAGCAGCTGATGAAAACCAGTCTTCGATGTACTCATATCCGTCTATATTCATGTTGGCAGTGGATGACAGTTTCCACTGCTCTGTATCCTCAGCATAACTTGTGAGCCATACAAAGACTGCTCGTTTTGATAAAGAAAGAGAGAAAGAAGACACATCTTGTTCCTCCTTTCCTCCTCTCTTCCAAACTCACACTCGTTCTGTCTATTGCCTGACTGCCTTCTTTTCTGGAAGCCATTGGCAAGGTGGCTCAGGCCGTGCCCTTTGCCAGTGTCATCAAGGAAAGCGGGAGATGAATATGGCAGGGAGTGGGCGATGACCTGGAAATCAGCCTTTTGTTCCTTGTGCATGTTGCAAACATCTCTCCTTGTTTGATTTATCTTTTCACCCAGTCTGAAGTTGCTGTTGTTTTTTTTGGATAGAAAATTTTAATTTTAACATAGTCACTTTTCATTACTGGGTTATGGTCGGCGCTTTTGTGATCTATTTAAAATACTTTTCCAACACTGAGGTAATACACATGTTCTTTTTTATACTCTTTTAGAGCTTTAATAATTTATATTTATATTCACACTAGGCTTTTTGAGTTGATGGCATATGGGAAGGTTTTGTTTTTTGAATTTTTCCTATGATATCAAGTTATGTCATATTTTGATACCAAGTTTTTGCTTTTACAAAATAAACTCAGCGTGCACAGGTAATTTGTGGAATTAGAAATGATTATAGTTATTGCTTCTTCTGGAGCAGAGCCGACATCTTACTTGCTGGTGAGAAACTAAAAGCTTTTTCACTAAGATCAAGAGCAAAGCCAGGGTATCCACACTGACCACTCCTATGTAACATCATAATTGAAAACTAGAAAATGCAATAAGACAAGACTAGAAAAGAAGACGTATACAGATTGGGATGGAAAAAATAAAGTTGCCTTCATTCTCAGATGACATGACTGTCTTTGTGGAAAGTCCAAAATAATCAACAATAAAAGTGCTAGAAGAGCGATTTTTAAAAGGCTGAAAGATACAGGCTAATATATCAGTCAAACATTGTCTTCTGTACCAGCAAATAAATAATATATGAAATTTAAAATTAAAATCATGATATCATTTACATTAGCAGCAACCCACAAACAAAACTAAATGGGTATATCTCTAACAAAATATGTATATGATCTAGATGAGGAAAAGTATAAAACTTAGATGAAATAATTTTTTTAAACCTCAAAAATGTAGATATATTTTGTGTTTAAAAATAGGAAGACTCAATATTGTCAAGATGTCAGTTCTTCCCAACTTGAACTATACATTCAATGCAAACCTGGTTAAAATCCCAACAAGTTATTCTGTGAATATCAACAAACTGATTCTAAGTTTTATTCATTGACTTTTGTTTGTTTGTCTGTTTATTTTTTGGAGACAGAATCTCAGCTCTGTCACCCAGGCCAGAGTGCAGTGATGCAATCTCAGCTCACTGCAAACTCTGCCTCCCAGGTTCAAGCAATTCTCCTCCCTCAGCCTCCCAGGTTCTAGGATTACAGGTGCTGCTCACCATGCCCAGATAATGGGGTTTCACCGTGTTGCCCAGGCTAGTCTCGAGCTCCGGAGCTCAGGTATGTGCTGTGAACATGTCAAGTCTCCTCTTCTAGCTATTTTGAAATATCAAATGTATGATTGTTAACTAACGTCACCCTATTCTGCTGTCAAACATTGAAACTTATTATATCTACGAAATTCTATGTTTGTGCCCATGAGCCTACCATGCACACACCTTTCCCAGCCTCTCTTATCAATCATTCTACTCTATCTCCATGAGAACAATTTTTTACTTTAAATTTGTATGTGAAAGCAAAAGACCTAGAATGCTAACATAATGCTGAAGGAAGAGAACAAAGTAGAGGACCAACACAACTTGACTTCAGGTCTTACCGTAATTAAAGTAGTGCAGTGTTGGTGACATAACAGAAAAACAGATTAATGGGGCAGAATAGGGTGCCTAGAAATAAACCCATGTAAATAGAGTCAACTGATCCTAGTTGATAGAGACAATTCAATGGAGCAAAGATAATCTTATCAACTAATGATGCTAGAACAACATCCACATAAAAAAATAAAAATAGTTTCTAGACACAGACATTACAACTCTTTATTGAATTAACTCAAAATATATCATAGACCTAAATACAAAACACAGGACTATACAATGTAAAGATAACATAGGAGAAAATCTAGAAACTTAGTTTTGGATAAAACCTCCACATCATGATTCATGAATAAAAAATTTATAAATATTGGTAAATTGGGAGTTAAATGTTTTGCTCTGCAAATGATATTGTTAAAAAAAACAACCACAAGCCACGAACTGGGAGATAATGTTTGCAAAAAACGTATCCAAGGTCTGATATCCAAATTGTATTATACAAAGAATTTTTGAAGCCAACAATGCAAGAACAAGTTTAAGAATGAGAAAACCCAATTTAAGAATGAGCAAAATATCAGAACAGGCATTTAAATAAGGAAAATATACAGATGGAATAAAAGAATACAAAAAGACGCTCAAAGTCATACATCGTTAGCGGATTACAAGTTAGAACAGCAGAGAGCAAGCATGCCACACCTGTTAAACTCGGAAAAGCAAAAACACTGACAGCACCAAATGCTGGTGAAGCTGTTAAGCAGAGGGACTCTTGCTTGTGACTGGTGGAAACTCAGCAACTCTAGAAGACCTTTTGCCAGTTATTTTGCAAAACTAAACATACTCTGATTTATGACCCAGCAATTGTCCTCCTTTTTATTTACCAAAAAGAGTTAAAAACTTATGTTCACAAAAAAAATCCTACATTGAACCTTGATAGTAGCTTTATTCATAGTCACCTAAAACTGAAAGCAACTGAGTTGTCCTTCAGTAGGTGGTTGAGAGAACAATGGGCAATGCGTCCAGGCAGCAGAAAAGGATTCAGCTAAAAAGACGGGAGCAATCAAACCATAAAAACACATAGAGGAAGGAAGCGCAAGTGCGTTTTGCTAAATGAAAGAAGTCAGTCTGCAAAGTCTGCATGCTGTATGATCCAATTACATGGCATTCTGAAAAAGTAGAGACTACAGAGACTCTAGAAAGGTCAGTGGGTGCCAGGCATGGAGAGGAGGGAGGGATGAACAGAGCATCTTGGAGCACAGGAGGTTTTTAGGGAAGTGGAAATACTGTAGGATACTCTCATGATGGCTACAAGTCATTATAAATTTTTCAAAACATATAAAGTGCATAACACACAGAGCAAACCCTTGTGCAACGTGTAGACTTTTCTTAATAATGTATCAATATTAACTCATTGATTTAACACATGCACCACACGAATGCAAGGTGGTAACAACAATAGTGGGGAAACTTTAAGGAAGACTAATATGGAACTGTCTTTACATCCAGTCCATTTTTCTATAAAACAAGAACTGCTCTAAAAATGAGATCTGTTAATTTTAAAAGGCTGGCTGAAGCACTGATATTTCCATGTCCAATCATATCAATTAAGATGTTGAGAGCAAGAATTGACACGAACTGAAAGATGGAAATAGCACTAGGAAAGTGAGATGTAAGTTTAAGCATGATGTAAGATTTGTACTGTGGTTTAAAGATGACACTGTACAGGAAAACATAAAGTTTGGTCCTTTATCATAAATATTTTACTTATAGAACAAAAAAAATAATAATCTGTAAAATAACAAAAAGACATAGTGTTTCAATAATTCTGTGTTTGGGACAAGATAGGTTTGAATGAACAGCAGGTGTGGATGCATCTTGCTTGAACAGCTGTGCAGGAGTGAGGTTCATCCTGCTGGCTTTCGAGGGCCTAATCCACAACGTCCCATCCTCTGGCTCACTGCCATAATCCCAGGAAAACACCAACCCTCCGCCACCAAAAATAAAATAACAAATAGCACCTTATTCGTGGAACTTAGGAGGTGTTAAAGAGTTAACAAGCAAATTAATTTATCAGTTTTAAGCAGGGAAGTAATTAAACTCCAGATGAAATCTGACTCATAATTGAAAATGAGCAAGGAGCAAGCAGGATGTGAAGAAAAAATAAATTCAGTCATTAAGGGAGGAAGTTCAGATCACAAGGAGGCATCAGGTGGCGTCTTTGGCACCTACAGCATGGAGGTGGCATCCTGCAGCCGGGGGCAGAAACGTTTTGATGCAGCGACACAGTATGGGGCAGGGGGAGATTGTGCTGGGGATGAGCAAGGCCACGTCAGTGGAAGGACTGGACCTCCATCTAAAATGGAATCTGAAATATCTGGACTCTAGACTAGATTCTACATATCCAGGATGATAGCATGTCATCAAAAAACCTGTGCCTTCTTTTTGACAATCCATGTCAATTTACCAAGATGGGCATGTTCTATGTGCATAGAACTGTAAAATAATGTAATTTAAGGAACTGCAATGAGAAAAGACAGAAATAATTGCAGTAAATTAAAAAACAAAGGTAGATAAAGTACCAACATGCTGAGTTGATAATATATTACTCCCAGGCCGGAGCACAGGACTGGCCAGGAGGACAGCTTGTTTAAACTTCCCGAACGCCACAGCACACGAAGTGTATTTTAATAGGAGCAGGTGCATGCAAATGGGAGTAGAAGTTGGTACAGGTGTTAGTGAGGCCAAGGCTGTCCTGTGAGGTTTACAGACAGATGTAACAGTGCCCAGGAGGAGACCCAGAGATGTCACACGGAGTCCTCCCTCGACTGAAAGAAGAGGTGAGCCCTCTTTCAGTCCACTGTTACTTTTTTTCTGATCCCAGTGAGGACCTGACTTGTCTGTCTTAATGAATTGATCTCTGATTGTATTATGATCTACTACCGAATTAGTTAGAGATGAATAGATGTCTGATGAATTATCCTACTTACACAGTTGATCAGAAATATGTGATTTTTCATCCTAGAGTTTCTCCTCATCTGGAACAAACTGTGGCTGTCCGGGAGAAAGCTCTGTGATGTTTTTCCCAGCAATGATGCCCTTGGGGTCTAGCAAAGGGACTAGTGCCCTTTATGGCCTGATAACTTTGACTTGCTTTTCTGAGTCTTTTGTGTGGAACTTGGCTATATTTTGAAAAGCCTTTCGATTATTCAAGTTTAGTTTTTAAATTCACTGCCTACGGCCTTCTGCTTTTCTTAAAAAAAAATAAAGTAAGTTCTTATCAAACCGACACAAGAACAGAAAACCAAATACCACATGTTCTCACTCATGAGTGGGTGTTAAACATGATAACACATGGTCACAGGGAGAGGAACATCACTCTCGGGGCCTGCTGCGGGGTGGGGGGCTAGGGGACGGATAGCAGGGAGTGGGGGGATTGGGGAGGGATAACATTAGGAGAAATACCTAAAGTAGATGATGAGGGGGTGATGGGTGCAGCAAACCACCATGGCACGTGTATACCTATGAAACAAGCCTGCACGTTCTGCACATGCACCCTAAAACTTAAAGTATAATTTTTAGTAGGTTTAAAATAAACTTCCTTTTAGAACAGCTTTAAGTCTGTAGAAATGTAGTAATGGCAGCACACCATATAACTTGTGCCCGTTTCCCCTGTGATTAGGGTTTTACATCAGCAGGACACATGCTAACATTATCATTAGCTGTTGTCTACCTTTTTTGGAATTCTGGTAGACATTCATTTACATTCATCGGGTCTATGGTGCAGAGACAATCATTCCCCCTTCTTGGGTTTTGTTTTGCTGTTTGCAGTCTTACTTTCTGGCACTACAGGAAACCTCAGGCTCATCTTTTATATTAAATATTAATACAACTACAGGCCGTGAGTTATTCAGATTCCCTTAGCTTCAAACGACAGCCTTGTTTGTGATGCAGGATTTCCTCCTGAGGCACGCCACATTTGATCAGCTACAGAACAGCCCTGATGGCATCTCCTCTCCCTTCAGAGCTTCCACCATGTCCAGGTCCCCATCTGCAGCTTGTCCCGTCACCCCTGCGGGGGCTGTAATGCAGCTGCCTAATTTTGTCATCATCTGCACCCATTCCTGAAGCTGCCCACCTCCTAAAGGATGCTTTAAAGACCTGCCCGTGTGTTGTAAAGTTCTGTGAGTTTACACGTACACAACACCCCGCATCCACCATTATCTCATCACACAGAATCGTTTACACCCCATGCTCCGCGTGCTCCCCTCACCTCCTCCCCATCGCCCCACACAATGACCGACAATCACTGAACATATTACAGCCCGTATTTCTGCCTTTCCCATGCATTACGGTTGGTATTATATACACCAGGCGGTCTTTCCAGACCAGCTTCTTTTACTGAGCCCTATGCATTTAAGCTTTCTCCCTCTCTCCAGGGCTACAGAGCTCATTTGCATTCTTCACTAAATAATCTTCCAACGTATGAATATATCATAGTTTGTGTTGCGTTTTTCCCAGTTTCTGGTGTTCATGAATAAAATGCTCACAAATGTGCAAGATGGCTTTTTGTGCGGGCATGTATTTTAAGTCCATCGTGTAGACACTCAGGAGTTCCACTGCAAGTGTGTGTGGTGACACTATGCTTGCCTTTGCCAGACTGCTGCCCAAGTGGCTGCCCGATTGTTCTGCATGCCCACCAGCATTCCTGCACATCCTTGCCAGCAGTGGCTGGATATTCTAATAGGTGTGTAACAGTATCTAATTGTCATTTTAATTTGTAATTTTCAAATCACACTGGGCATTTTAATCTATGCTTTTTTTTTTTTTTGCTGTTTATATACCTTTGTTGGAGAAGTGTCTGTTCAGATCTTTCATCTATTTCTTAAAGGTTTTTGTTTTTAAATTTTTTTTTTTTTTTTTGAGTTTTAAGAGTTCTTGGTGTATTTTGGATGCAAGTCCATTCTCATAAATGTTTTGGAAATATTTCATTCCAGTCTGTGGCTTGTATTTTATTATCTTAGCAGCATCTTTCAAAGAGCAGATTCTTTTAATTTTAGGATTCTAACTTATCAGGGTTTTATTTATGGATTATGCTTCTATATAAGTTATCAAATTTGTGCACATAAATTTGTTAATACCATTTCTTTATTCTTCTTTTAGTGCCCATGAGATCAGCAGTAATGAATCTTCCTTTATTTCTGATTTTGATGACTTTTGTAATCTCAATTTTTATTAGTGCGGGTAGAATTTTTGTCAACTTTTTCAAATAAATAATAAAATAGGACAAAAAATAAGTAGCATTGATTTTCTCCAATACATTTTTAAACTCTATTGACTTTTAACTTTTACTCAATATTTTCTTCTGCCTAGTTTATGTTTGCATGGCTTCACTTTCTCTAGTTCCCTAACGTAGAAGCTTTTACTCTTGATTTTTTTAAGTTTTTCTTTCCCCTAACACGTGCACTTAATGCTGTAAAGTTCAGTTCAAACATGAATTTCATTGCATTCAACAAACTTTGACAAGCTTTTAACTTTTTAATACAAATATATGTAAATTTCTTTTGAGAGTTCTTCTTAGGTTCATGTATTCTTTAGTGACATCCAGTTTACTCTCCAAATATTTTGGAATTTCTTGCTATTGTTCTGTCATTGATTTATAAATTAATTTCACTGTGGTCTTAGAGTATACTTTGCGTTATATTTTTCTTTTAAATGTGTTAAGTTGTGTTGTATGGCCCAGAATGCAGTCTCTCTTGGTGAACATTTTCTGTGAGCTTGAGCTGTGTTCTAATAATGGTGGATAAAGGAACCATCAATGTAAATTAGTTCGAGTTTTGATGGTGCTTTTCATGTCAAATACATCCTGCAGTTCAGTGTATACACATGTTGCCAGATTCTAGAGTGACAGTTTTCTCTGCAAACTCAACTTTCTGAAGCTTAAAAAATTAATAATTTTGCTCTTTCAACATTGTTGTTGTTGTCATGAGGACAGAAATGGCGACTTTCGTGACGCTGACACGTGAGAGCTGAAATTGGAAGCCTATCAGTTTTCTTTTCTCCTGAGCCTTTATATTTAAAATGGATTTCTTACAGAAAACAAATAGTTGAGACTTTGTTTCTTTTTCTTATCTGCTCTGCCAATTACCTTTTTAAACTGGTGCATATAGATCTTTCACATTTAAAGTTATCCCTAACATAACGTTAGGTTAATGTCCATCGTATTTGTGGATTGTTTATTTGTTACATTTGCTCTGTGTTTATTTTTTCTGCCTTCGTCCATTTTATCTGGTCATTTTATATTATACTATTTCATCTCCATCTTTTACCTTGTAGCAAAATATAGTGAGCATCTATCTGGGTTTTTAGGGTGTTTTTTGTTTTGTTTTGTTTTTTTAACCAGAGGGGCGTGAGTTTTGATTAGCTTTGTTTACAAATGATCTCTAACATAAATGACAATTTCTCAATTATACTGTGACATTTTTGTCCCTTCTTCTTAAATAGAAACACTGGAATAAAGAGAGAGAAAAACAGAAAGAGAGTCAAAGAAAGAAGGAAGGCCGGGCGCGGTGGCTCACGCCTGTAATCCCAGCACTTTGGGAGGCCGAGGCGGGTGGATCACGAACGAGGTCAAGAGATCAAGACCATTCTGGTCAACATGGTGAAATCCCGTCTCTACTAAAAATACAAAAAATTAGCTGGGCATGGTGGTGCGTGCCTGTAATCCCAGCTACTCAGGAGGCTGAGGCAGGAGAATTGCCTGAACCCAGGAGGCGGAGGTTGCGGTGAGCCGAGATCGCGCCATTGCACTCCAGCCTGGGTAACATGAGTGAAACTCCGTCTCAAAAAAAAAAAAAAAAAAGGAAAAAAGGAAGGAAGGAAGGAGGAATGGGGAGAAGACAGAAGGAAGGAAAGAAAGGAGAGAAGAAAGAAAAAAGAAAGAAAGAAAGAAAGAAGAGAAAGAGTCAATATGTACAGAATGCCCCAGTTTTAACATAAATGGTATCAAATGCTCTTTTGTGTTTGTCAAATTAAAAGAAGAGAAAAAAAAAAAGAAATAGGATCATAATAAAGAATTCAGGTAAATGAATGTTAATTAATTAGTAGCTGGTATATGGTAAATTCTCAACTTAAGATTAATACACTCTAATTTTATGATCTCTCTTAATGAACAAATAAATAAATGATTTGTAATTTTTATTAATTGCTTTCAGGCAAAACATTTTGAAATCTACTGAACTTTAAAAATGTACATGTCTACTCTTTAATGCACTGAGACAGAACACCACTTTTGCTGAAAACACATGACTTCAATCGAATAACAAGGATGCTTCGAGCAAATGCAAATTGAAGGAAGCTCTACAAGGCATCCGGCCTATTCTCTCGCAAAATGCCACACTCAGGAAAACAAACAGAATGTGGAGTGTCCAGATTGAAGGAGACTGAGCTGTGTCATGGAAACTAAAGGCAATGTGTGGTCTTGGGTCTGGCCCTTGATTAAAAAACAATTATTGGGGAAATTGACAAAAGATAGTTAAGGTCTGTAGATTAGATCATAGTAGTATATTAATGTTCGTTTCCTGATTTAGTTCACTAGTAATAGTGAACTAAACAGTAATATACTTTTTCTTAGGAAATAGTATTTACTGCTATAAAATATTAGTGTTAGGGATAAAGAGGCATGGGGCTGCACCTGACATTTAAATGGTTCACATACATGATAATATGAGTATGTAGAAAATGGGAAAGCCCATGGTAAGTAGAAATAGTAACAATGGCAGGGACTGGGTGAAAAAATAGATGAAAGAGTTTTTGTACTGTTCTCTAAATTGTATGTAAATTATTTGAAAATATGTAATCATATAAAATATGCAATAGCTTTGATGTGTCACTAAACTAAAAAATAAGTGAGCTTTAAACTAACTACAGATGTCCAGGAAGGTTCTAGGATATGCACTTTTTTATGTTGTGTATCAGTCTTTTACTTTTGTTAAAAATAATGTACACCTGTGAGTTTTTGAACATTTAATCTCTTTCTTAAAAGAGCATTTTATATGGCTCATTTTTATGAAAAAGTATTCTCTAAATTTTTCTGCTAAATTTGTTTATGAGGTCATGGTTTCTTCTTTACAAAAAGTCATTAATTCTATTTTAGTTCATAAACTAGATTAAAATAGGTTGTCTTTACAGATAACACAATTTTTGTGTGTAACATATAATGATATCCTTTAATTTTGCACTTAGATTGGTATTTTTTGTTTTGTTTTGTTTTGCTCGGCAATGACCTACACACCGGTGCTCAGACCCTAGTTCCGTGTTTGGCTTCTGGTTCTGTCTTTCTTTCTTTCTTTGACCAAAACTCTTCGAGATCCCTAGTGTATCCATTCCACCATTTTTCCCTTGAGTGACTTTGGCTGTAAAAGTAAAAGCACATAATTAAGAGAGCATGAGCTAAATTATTGAGCAAAAGAGAGAAAAATGTACTAGTTCTTTGAGCAAGTTGGGAATTTTAAAACAATGGACTTTTTTTCCACCCTTGGATTCAGTGACCTAAAATGTTTGTTTTAGTAAGATGGGTTTGAGCTTTATAAAGACAGAGCCAACTGCCTAAAGTAATTCAAGCCAAAAATTCACGGTTTGCTGATTCTCTAAATTACCTGGCTCCCTGTGCTCCCGGTCTCAGCTACTGTACACATTGGAAAGAAACAGGCTTTAGAAAGGCAATATGGGTATTATGTTAATTTCGAACAATCTGAAAATGCAATAGAAGCTGCTTTGGAAATCAGATGAATCCTCTAGATAATATCAATACGTTGGCAAACACAAGCTTTTCTGTCCTGCAATGAAACATTCAATGCATAAACAACAGCACTGGAGAAACGCCCTTGTGTGTGGAATTTGCATTATACCATCAGTAAGTAAAGCTGATGCCCATCGCTGGCTTTGTACTTCATAATATTTGGTTGTATCTGTCAACCAGAAGGACTCAACTAACTTCTCAAAGTGGCAAACAAGTAACTTTCAGGACAAATATGCATCTAGTTTTTGATGAATATTATAGAGAGGCTGACAGTGAAAATCTATGTTGCAAGCAAATCTAGGAAATAAATTTAGGAAAAAAAGGAAGGAATTTGGAGGATGACAGTTTGAACCCTGAGTTTTCCGCTTACCTGCTATATTACGTTACCTTGGATAAGTTACGTACACTCTCTAATCTCTATGTTTCATATATATTAAATGAAAATTTTATACACAGATACACAAATACACACATATAAGAAATTTAAAAATTAAAGTACTTTATAACTTGGAAATGGTAACCAAGTGTTTATCATACTACCTGACCAGGGATTGTGCTGATCCCTGAACTCCATGCTGTTTTATGCCTTTCCAAGAAACAGAAACGATAGTTTAAAATTCAGGTTTTCCAGTGTAACAGAATCCAGAGAAAAGAGACAGTTTAGGTTCTTATTCCACCATTGTATTTAAAGCGTCTTGATTCGGCGTAACACCACTGCATGGTTTCCACGGCCTCCGTTGCCACCCTCCCAATTGATGGAAAAGCAGCAGCACTAATTAGCTGGAAAAAGTCTTGGCAGCTAGCTCAGAAATTCCCTCTCCAAAACTTGGAGTTTTCACATTCGCGGTCATGCTTTGGTAACACTTCATCTATGTAGGATGACAGGAGTTTGGGAGAAGATTCCAATAAATTAACATCACAAGGCTGTTCAAATAAAACAAACCTCACGGCTACAGAGAACATATGAAAACAAAACAAAACAAAACACAGCACTTTTTTTCCTTGGAAGCAGAGGATAAGCTATTCTTATCAGCCATTCTCAATTCCTGAATGGCATTAAATGGATTTTATAAAAATGCTTTCCAGAAATAATTTTTAAAACCAAATTAATATCTACAAAGTCACTCCTGTTTTTAGAAGCTAATGTTTTCTCTTTATGTACTTTAAAAATATCTCATGACAGCCTGAGTAAAAGGTTACTGGAACAGACAAAAATTAAGTGAGTGACGGGGAAGAGACTGTGTTTGTGGCGATGTGAAGAGTGTGTCTTATTTCAAAGGGACAACTGTCACTATGTAGACAGCAGCTGTTTTAACGCAGAAATGGTGACCAGCACAGAAAAATCTTTCAAATTTTCAAACATAAAAACACTAATTTGCAATTGAATTCCTAGTGCTTGTATGCTGGAAACTAATTTTTAAAGCCAGCTTGTAATAGCAGCATTTAAAACAAAACCATTTTAATAAGGCTATTATTTGTAATTGTTACATAAAAATATAGAACTTACAGGAATACATTTGGAAAATATGCTGAAGACTATACATTGAAAATTATAAAACTTTCATAAACAACACTTACAATACCATAAAGCTTTATATACTATATTCATGGATATAAAATCCTAATTTCTTAAAGTTTTCATTTTTTCCCAAAATCAAGATGTAAATTTGATCTCTCTAATTCTAATCTAGTTAGATCCAGTGTACATGCATTTGTATTATGATCTGTGTACTTATGTGGTATGAAATCTCACAAATCAATTTTTAAATTTATATTGAAAGTTAAAAAGTCAAGAATAGAAATACTCCTCCAGAGAAGAGAAGTAAAATAAATTACTTTAAAATTATTATTATTTAAGAGAGTATTGTATTGGGGGCATATGAACAAACAAAAATTATACAAAACACAGAAATATATCTGAAATTTGATAACAGTGATGACATGATAGGTTGCTGAAGAACAGAAGCTGTTGAAAAACAGAGGTGAAAAAATCATTATTCTTGTTAAAAAGTGAAAATAAGATTCTTACCCTACATCATATATTTTCATTTAAACCAGAAAAGTGATTTAAATGTTGAAAGCAAAACCCAAAATTTTATAGAGGAAAAAAGTAACATGCATGTATGCCTATATATGTAAATTTTACTAATTTTTTAAAGTTTTGATATTAAAATATTTATTTCAGCACAAATGTGTAAATAATAAAGATTAATCAATATGATTCAATTCTAATTAAGATTTTCTATTTGTAAAAGTATACATTAAGAAAATAAAAAGCACCCCACTGACCAGAAAACAAAGAAGACAAGAAGGCAAGAAGTTATTTGCCATGTGTACAACTCCCAAAGTCATGGTGTAAAAAATATAGAAAACTCCTAAATTTAATAAGAAAAATAAAAACCAAAGGGAACCATGGTCAAAAACATGAACAGACATTTCAAAAAGAAATACATATTGCTAATACATACATAAAGAGATGTTTACAATTATTTACACAGAGAAATAAAAAATATAAATTTACACCTGTTATGTTGGCAAAAGTAACAAATACAATAATATTCTGCTATAAAAAATATTTTAGTCAATCAGATCTCATGCACAATCCTTGAGATAGTAAACTTTGTGAAAGCATTTTGTGATAAAATGTGATGTCTTGTGAAGTTAATTAGTGTATATGTGCGGCCAGTTTACCCTATTCCTTGATTTATAGCAGACAGACATCTGGGCAAACATTTAGAGTTATCATCTTTATCATTCAAAAAGTTGAAAAACTTCTATTGACAGAATAATGGATAAATACAACATAATATAATCAAATGATGAAATAATGTAAGGTAGTTAAAATGAATAACTCACAGCTCCATGCAAAAATTTGTATAATCCTTATTAGTACAATGCTGAATAAAAAAGCAAATTTGAACAGCTATTACATAGTATAACATCCTTTTTAAAGTTCAAACGTTGTACAATTTAGCAATACATTTTAAGAGGTTAATATCCAAAGTATTTAAGGATCTCAGACAACTGAATAGAAAGAAAAACAACCAATTAGAAAATGAGCAAAGGACCAGAATAGACCTTTCTTGAAAGAAGACTGCCACAGTTACAATGGATGTGCCCTTAAAAATTCAAGTTAAAACTTAATCCCCACGGTGTTTGCGGGGAAAGGTTGTCCTTTTGAGGAATGATTAAGTTCCTCTGCTTTCTGCCATGTGAAGACACAGGGTTTCTTCCCTCTGGACAACGCAGCAAGGCGGCGTCTGGCAGCAGACAGCAGCCCTGACCTGACACTGAACCTGCAGGTGCCTTGCTCTTGGACTTCCCAGCCTTTTCAGCTTCCAACAATAAATCTCTGGCCTTTACAAATTACCCAGTCTTAAGTATTTTGCTATAGCAGCAAAAATAGGCGAGAACAAAGGCATGTAAGTGGCCAGCAGCTCTACGAAAAAATGTCAACAGCGGTAACCGCCAAGAAAATGCAAACCAAAACCACAGTGAAACATCTGCTCACCCTGTTAGAATGGCTACTATCACAAATGAAGAATGTGGAGAAGGGAACCTTTGTATGCAGTTTGTGAGAATATAAATTAGTACATTCATAATAAAAACAGTATGGAAGTTTCTCAAAAAATTAAAAAATAGAAATACCATATGATCCATCAACCCCCAATCGGGCGTATATCCCTCCGTAATGAAATTAGTAGGTTGAAGAAATGTTTCCATCCCTATGTGTATTGCAGCCACATCTCATAATAACCAAGATACAGAATAACCTAAGTGTCATAAACATATACATGTTGTATTTGTTAATTAAAAATCAATATTTTTTAAAATTACAATTAAAGCTATAAAAGAAACGGAAATACAAATAAACACCCCCTAGCAATGACATGCCCAGCAATAAAAAGGAAGAAACAACTGACACTAAAAAGCGTGTATGGTTAAGGAATGGCTTTTTGAAATAAAAGAAATTTAATTTTGATCTGAAAGATGAGAAAGTATTATATAAAGAAAGAGCATTCTAAATTTAAACACACACCTTCACACACACATGCACACAAACATGCACACACACACACCATTGGCATACTGGGGAGCTGAAGAGAAACCACTGCAAATGGAATTATGATGGCTTAAGGAAACTTGCTTCTGCAGGAATCAGCTGTAGTGCTTCAGCTGCTTTCCCTTCTTAGGTGGACAACACTGTTTGCCTTCTCTGTTATTTTTATTTGTCTGTTTGTTTGAGACTGTCTTGCTCTCTCACCAGGAGTGCAGCAGCACTATCTCAGCTAACTGCAAACTCCACCTCCTAGTATTAAGCAATCCTGCCTCAGCCTCCCAAGTAGCTGGGATTACAGACTCCCACCATATACCCGGCTAATTATTGTATTTTTAGTAGAGACGAGGTTTTGCCATGTTGGCCAGGCTGGTCTCGAACTCCTGACCTCAGATGATCCACCTGCCTCGGCCTTCCAAAGAGCTGGGATTACAGGTGTGAGCCACTGTGCCCAGCCCTGCCTTTTTTAGATAAAGATGCCAGATCGGATATATCTTGAATTAATTCTGAGTTTCTGTTTCTACATATAGGGAAATTGTGAAGGTTGCTGAGGACTATTGAACCAGTATTTCTCAGTTGTTAATATGGCAGTATTGCAGGGAGGTGGGGGGAGACCAGAAAAGGGGTGGTAACACGGGAAGCCTGAGGTAGGAACCTGTCCATCATCCATTCACCACCCCTGGGGTGAGACTACAGGCCGTGGGGGCACACGAAAACTTGGGAAGCCCCCGGGCTGTCGCCTAACGTCAGTGAGAACAGCCTGCCGTTTCGGTTCCATGAGCGCTCTGATGGCTCAGTCTGTAGTAGAAATGCAAATACTTCCCAAGTCTCACATGTCCTGAGCTCTCACCACATCAGTGCTCACATCGTCACGTAATCCTCTCCTTGAGCCTGGGGGCAACCTGTGACTTGTTTTTAACCTACAGGACACATCAAAGTGGGGGGATGCTCCTTCCATGGTGACAGTATTCTGTGCAGGTGCCACCACTAGCTGACTTACTCTTGAGTCTCGCTGTCCTCTTTGGCTTTTGAAGAAGCGAGAGGCCATGAGTTCTATCATTCTAAGGAAATGAATTCTGCCAAGCAGTGGCATGAACTCAGAAGGGGACCCTCCTCTGGTTAAGCCTCCAGGTGTCAAACCAGTCCTCCTCACCTTGACTGCAGCCTTGCAGAGACCTGGCTCTGCTGCGTCAACACTCCTGACAGAGAAACTATGGAACAGTAAATACGTGTTGTTCCAAGCAACTGTGTTTGTGGTCATCTGTCACAGCGTAGGGCTCTGACACAGATCTGTCGTGTTGTCAGAGTGAGTAACCCCGCCCACTGTTTCTGGTCCTGCTGGATGCACATTGCCCAAGGCTAAATCACAGATAAGAGGCACTGTTTTGTTTCTAATAGTTTTGTGTATTCCTTAGAGAGAAGTAAAGTGCAGTTCTGATTAATTTCTGGCTGTGAGTTTGGGCTTAACATAAAGGGCCTCTAGGAAGTCACCGGCACAATCAACTCATGCAAAATGGTGGCAAAAACACATGAGATTAACAGCTCCTCTCCTCCAAGGATGCTATCAGAGAAAACAGCTGTAAACATGGCATAAATTCGATTCAAGTTAAGCACCGCAATCTCGTTGAGGCTATTGATCTTGTCCCTAATAAATTAGCGGGTGAATGCTTGGCTGGGCAGAACAAAGGTTGTTGAAAATTCCTTACCTGTAAACACTCTGGAAAGATTCCCAACCTTGCCTTTTTTCCTCTGATTTTATAAAACAGAGATTAGGAAACAATTCCTGGTTATTCAAGTTTAATGTTAAAAGTAAGCGGTGTTTTGCACCAATCAATGCGTGGTTTATAGGGTCCTGTATGGCAAACAAATTGATCGAAAAAAACACAGATTAAGACAAAGATGAGATCAAATGAAGGAATGAGCAGGCATCCTTCGAGAACTGGAAGTGTGGGCGTGTTTAAGTACTTTGAGGCAGAGACACGATTTTTCCTAAAACTATGTTTGTTGGCTTATTTATTAAAGAATAAATTTGGTAAACTATCATCAATAAAATGATCTGGTAAGAAAAAAAAATTAGCTCCGTGTCTAGAGTAGATTCTCCAGAAAATGGGTAAATGCGGCAGTAAATAAAAGAACAATATATAAAGTTAGATGTACAGCGGTACTTACTCTCCAAATGTGGCCTTCAGCAATTTATTGGCTACTGAAAAAAACGTATGACAGCGTGAAGCCAGCAAGCGGCAGATAATAGACTATCTTGAAAGAGGATCCTTTTATCCGCACACAGCGGTGGGTGATGAATGGCTGTAATGCCCGTGCTTCCTATTTTCTTCCCTCTTCCCCCACAGCATATCACAGATCAGAGACTAATAGCCCCCCAGGAGAAGGTGTCTTGACACAGTGCCTTCCATCTGTGATAGCTGTGGGTATCAAACATCTGTCTGTAACTTGCAGTAGGGACAGGCTGATAGCTTGTCATTTGTCTACCAAAACACTTGATATTTTCGGCTATAAAACAGGAGAAAGTAACATAATGTAATTTATTTGTGTAAATGGAGGAGGTTTTATGATCCAAAAGCCAGGGTTTAGCTAGAGGCCTTCACAGTTTAACCATTTCTCTTAATACATACCCTAAACAATAACGTCTGTCATAAAGATTTCCCACAGTGAATAGAAGCTTATCTCCAAACCACCTAATAGCAGGGCTGATTTCAAGCTTGCACTTTAGAAAAATGAAAATTAAAGGAACAAACAGAGAAACTCCATCCGTTTCACAATGACATGGAACCATATGAAAGTTCTAGTGTCTAATGTGTGTCAGCATTCAATTCAAGCAAGGCTTAATGTCTCTTTGAGGCAATTGCCTAAGACTTTTAATCAGCCTGCGCCAGGCTGCGTGGCTGGCAATCAGCACAGCAAAGCAATGGAGAGCGCGCCCGTGGGCGTGGTCCTCGCCTCCGGGGAGGCTCTGCTCTTGCTCCCGTCTGTGGGCCAGGACTGACGGTGGGAGGCTCTGTTTCAAGACCAGGCTGACAACCATCAACAGGGATACTAGAGCCTCAGAACAACAGAGGCCACCCGGTGATACTTAACTGTCACAAGCTGGGTGGAGTGAATTGTCATAATGGCTGAAAAAGCTGGAACAGCAGCCGGAGAGCGTTGATACACCGGGGCTTATGAAGATTGTTCATAAAATGCAGTGTCTCTGCTCACATGCACCTAGGGTCACTTCCCACACTGCCCAATAAGAAGAAATACAGCAGGGGTGGTCAGGAGGCAGGGGGCAGGCACCTCAAAAAAAAGTCAAGACCCTTTGTGTTTTTCAGGTGGATCCAGTTTTCAGATGCAGACCCCACTGCTTGAAGGAGAACTTAAGATCTTGCAGCTCCAAGGAAGGTGTCCGACGTAGCGATTCTGCAGTCCTTCCAGGACCTTTACCTGGGAGACTGTGCACAGGGAAAAAAATGCATTTTGAGACTTGTTTTACACAAAGGTCTTGCTGTCATTGGTACCTTAAGAGCTAAGGTGACATTAAAGGCTCCTCGCAGAGTAGGCGTGAGGTGAGGCTGGGTGAAATGTGAAGTATTCTGATGCAAGCCTGGCTCAACATGGCTCCCACTGGCCACATCCACCAGACGGTCATTTCCCCTGCCCTGTTCTGTCTCTGGTTGTTGAAGCAACCCCCATATTTGTTCCTTGACTTACGGAGTGATAGTTTTTATATGTAAGATACAAGTGAAACTCTCAAAACCTTTCTTCCTCTTGTCTAAAGAATGCACCAAGTCTTTGCTATGTAAACAGTGCTGCAGTGAACGTATGTGTGCATGTGTTTTATAAATGAATGATTTATAACCCTTTGGGCATATACCCAGTAATGGGATTGCTGGGTCAAATGGTATTTCTATTTCTAGATCCTTGAGGAATCTCAAAGACTTGGAACCAACCCAAATGCCCATCAATGATAAACTGGATAAAGAAAATGTGACACATATACACCATGGAATACTCTGCAGCCATAAAAAAGGATGAGTTCATGTCCTTTGCAGGGACATGGATGAAGGTGGAATCCATCATTCTCAGCAAACTGACACAAGAACAGAAAATCAAACGCTGCATGTTCTCACTCATAAGTGGGTGTTGAACAATGAGAACACATGGATACAGAGAGGGGAAATCACACACCGGGGCCTGTTGTGGGGTGGGAGAGCCAGGGGAGGGCAAGCAGGGGGTGGGGGGATTGGGGAGGGATAGGAGAAATTAGGATAGGAGAAATACCTAATGTAGAAGACGGGGTGACAGATGCAGCAAACCGCCAAGACATGTGTATACCTATGTAACAATCCTGCACAATCTGCACATGTACCCCAGAACTTAAAGTATAATAATAAAAAAAAAGAAAATGCATCAAAAATTGTACTACATCCCAGGGGAAAAGGCAAAAACTACTGCCACACTGGAAGACCTAAAATCTGTGGTGAGGCGGTCCTCAATACATCTCCATTGACCTCAACAGATGTGTCCTTCAGAGACCAGCCAGCTCCAGAGCACTGCAGTGAACTGTGATGAATGGTGCCAGTCAGTACCCCAACTGCAGACTCCTGCCAGAGGCTTCCGTGAGTATGCAGCCCCTGGGCTGGTGGCTTGATTCTTTCCCACCCATACGTCAAAAGATCAGAAAGAATTTTCACTCACTTCGAAAAGGAAAGACGGTATGTTTATTACCCAGTCTCAGGGCTGTGTTAATACTCACACCCTCTGTCACGACATCGTCTGCTGAGAACTGAACCAGTATGATCCATGAAATATCCCATCGAAATCCATATACTCATACCACACTGTCTCATCACCTGCCACTGTGACCACAGACTGGCCACTGTCTCATCACCTGCCACTGTGACCACAGACT